>NC_089845.1:6550625-6851250 GCF_035609145.1 Eleutherodactylus coqui | reverse complement strand
ACGTGCCACACAGTAACATTACATACCGGCTGTGTGCCGCCCATCGCCACATACTATCTTAGCATTTATGTGCTCGTACCACACAGCAAAATAGAAAATGCTGCATGCGTATTTCATGCAAGTCGTGTGAGCAGTAACATGGCCGTTTATGGGAGACTGGTACAGTGTACTCCATGCGCAAAACACGCAAGGTGGCCTATGCTATACTGACCTGCTCAGTATACAGATACAGTGAAAGAAAAGACATGGGAAGTACTAATGATAACACTTTCCTAGTTAGATGGTCCTTTCTATCCCTCCCATAGCCCTGTATATAACGGTCTCGCCTATATAATGGGATTAGTGCCCCAAGAAGAGCGCTCCGAGCAGAAACCTCACCAGTATACCCCATCCTATAGAAAGCTAATGTATCCAGTGAACTGTCACAGACAGCGGCTCACCAATAGACAACGTGAGCATGTATATAGTACCCAAAATACATGTATCGTCATCAGAAAATATAGGCAGCACCCTTATATACAGGGCCAGGAGGGGGACAGGCAGGACCATATAACAAGAATAGTACTGCTAATACCGTGTTTCACCTAAAATAAACCCTACCCATATTTTTTTTGGGGGGGGGGGGGTTTGAACTATAAGTCCTACCCCAAAAACAAGTCCTAGCTACTCTACATGAAAAAAAGCAACACTTAGCTAGCAGGCGCCGTCCGGGTCCCTCCTGCTGGTCTCATTAGGCCTCATGTCCACAGGGAAAAGAAGAATTAAAATTCGCAGCGGATTACCCGCACCTGGATCCGCGCGCCCATAGGAATGCATTGATCACCCGCAGGTAGATAAATACCCGCGGATGGTCAATAAAAGTGAATTAAAAAATTTCTGGAGCATGAAAAAAAATGGACATGCTCCATTTAGGTGCGGGTCTCCCGCGGGGACAGCTCCCGCAGGCTTCTATTGAAGCCTATGGAAGCCGTCCGGATCCGCAGGAGACCTGCGCCTGAATTAAACTCACCTGCTCCGGGCGATGCAGATCTTCCTTCCTTCGCGGCAGGATCTTCTTTCTTCGGCCCAGCGGATGTGCCCGGCGCATGCGCGCGCCATGCTGAGGGCGTGCCGAGTACATCTGCCGGGCCGAAGAAAGAAGATCCGGCCGCGAAGAAGGGAAGACCTGCACGGTCTGCAGCAGGTGAGTTTATTCTTATTTTAATGCCTCATGTCCGCGGGGCAGGAGGGACCCGCTACGGATTCTCCATGGAGAATCCGTAGCGAGCCTGATTTTCCCCGTGGACATGAGGCCTTAGTCCTAGGCAGGCTTGCTTGCAGTTCTCAGTGACGACAGAACAACGCTTGCTGTAGATAAGAGTTACAAACCTCGTTACCAGCAATCGATGTTCTGTCGGCGCTGAGAACTGCACACAAGCCTGCTGGAACTGCGGAGACCAGCGGGATGGACCCGGACGGCGCCTGCTACATGAGTATAATAAGACATTCCCCGAAAATAAAACACTGTGCCTCTTTTTGGGGAAAAATTAATATAAGACATGGTCTTATTTTTGCGGAAACGCAGTAGTACCTCATTTACACAACCATATGAAGAAACCGCTGGGTGTATCATGCAGCGTTTTACAGCGGTGGAAGCCGCGTATGCGGATCTGTAGCAGTCCTGCATATCCAACGCCGCACATGTGCAATGTATTAAGTATAGACAGCAGGGAATACGCAAACCAAAGGAAAAAAAGCTGCACACGCGTGATACGCAGTGAAATAGAACATGCTTTATTGCAGGCAATGTATAAATGCAATGTGAATGCTTCACTGACTTCATTCACTGCATGATACGTCACGCTCGTGGGAATGAGCCGTATGTGTTTAGCGGATACTTTTAGAATATCTGTCCAGTATTGGTAATATTTGATTCAACTGGAGTTGTCTTGTGATTACAGTATATATCCTAATGGAAAATGCAGAAATATCAGTAACTTAAAGGAACAGCACCATGAAGTAAAAGTCTCAGATCACCCAAAGATAGGACATGCTGCGTTTTTTTCCCGTACGTTTTTCTCTGCTTCGCACTTCCTTGGTTCTTTTTTTCCATGTGGTCCCCATAGCAACCTGCATTAAAAACCCCTCATGGACTCACGTAAACTGCACAACACGTGATTGCAATGTATTTATTTTTACACTCCAACAGAAAATAATGGCCGATTCTTGCACAAGAATAAGCCATGCAGAGAACTCGGTCTATCGGTCTACGGGCTCATGTCCACAACTGTTTTCACTGTCTTACACGTGTTTTGCACGGCTGTGTGATACATGCTGAATGGAGTCAATGGACTTTCACTGATCTTACACATGTGTGTGTAGACACTGCATATCGATACGCACGAGAAATAGATGGCAGCATGCTCTATTTCCCCATGTACTACCGGTATGCAGTGTAAGCCCGATACATTTGTATAGGCTGCGTATGAAATGCTGTTTAGGGATACGTTCATGGGCATTATGGTCTGTTCACACCGCAGAATCACTGTAACATTTTTCACGGTGAATCCCGCTTCTAAAAACTATGTCAAAATCCGTGTCAAAAACTCGTGTGCATTAAGCCGTCCAAATGAATGGTTTCTTTTCCCGTACGAGTTCTGCCAATCTCAGAATCAGACAGAACTTGTATGGAAAACGGCCTAAGGACATCTCAGCTGGCCATAGTTCGCTGCGTGCCACCTCAAAAACATATCTGGTATCGCTACATCCATAAAAGTCCGATTTATCAATGTAACGCATTAATCACCCCGCACGGTGAACGTCAGCAGTGAAAAAATACATCAATAATATACGTTACAAGTGAGCTTATAAGTCACACAGTCTCCAAAAAAGTTATAATAAAAAGCGATAAAAAAGTCTTATAAACTCCAAAATGGTACAAATAAAAACTACAGGACATCACGCAAAAACACGAGCCGTCGCACAAGTATCATGCGATACTTCTGCCATGTATCACGTGATGTATGGCTTCAATTGACTGCAATGGACGCCGGCTGCGCGTTTTCCCGTGGCAATTAGAACATGGCACGATTTCTTTCATGCTGTGTGAACATTTAAAGGCAGTAAGCTATTATTAGGTTCATGAAACGCGGCAGAAATCCATCCGTGGGCATTAGCCCTAAGTCAGTAGATCATGCCTTGACTCCTCTTTTAGGTCCATTGACTGACTTGCCAAAATATATATTCACCTCAATTCACAGCGCATCTATGCTACAAAATCAGCGTGTATACCAGAACTATCCCCCAAACTATAAAGCTAACGTCACACGGACGAGTGCGATGTCGGGCCGTGAATCACTCCCTCACCAACATGCAATTTCCCCGCGGATGTGAGGCATTTTTATCTCAAAACCGCCTCGCATCACTTCGGGTAAGTAGCCGTGCCGGAGGATAGCTAATAGCCGTTGCAGAGGATCGCAGAGTTTCTCTCATTGTTTTCAATGGGAGACCTCGCATTGCATAGTGTGCGACTAGCATGCGTTGCGATGCTGCCGCCGGCCCCATTGAAAACAATGGGGCTGCTATGTAAGTTTACGCAGCAAGATAGAACATGCTGCAGTTGGTTACCTGCATCGCATTGTGGTGCCATGCGGGAAAACATCCTTCATGTGTAGGACTCCATTCAAAAGAATGGGATTTATATTTGTGCGTCTCGCATGATTTTCTCGCCAGTGTGAAGGCGGTCCAAAGCAAAGGGCTTATTTAAAGATCTGGGAAGTTTTTGCCCATGACAAACCTATTGTTCTCTTATGTTAACACAACAAAACCTATTAGAATCAATTCCAAGTGTCAGTAAAGCACCCTGATAATGCAGCGTGATGACCGTGTGCTGAGAGTCAAGCTTAAGACCAAGGCATCTGTACACTGAAAAGAATAGTCAAGCGGCACAAAAACCCAAAAACTTTAGCAATCTGTGGCTTTGTTCAAACTTGTTATTTCTTTGCATTAGACTTCCTGCACAGGGACGAGTGAGATGTCGGGCCATGAGGCTGTCCGATACCGCGCTCGGGAGGCATTCTTCAGGTAAAATGCATCAGTGAAGTTCCCATCCTCTCGTGCGAATTTCAGGCGCGATGGAGGATCACAAGCGTTTTCCATCGATTTAAATGGGAACCTTGCATCGCATGTAATGCAAGAGCCATGCGAGGCATTAAAGCTGTGGCGATGCATTCTGAGGAATGTGAGTTAGAACATGCCACGAAGAGGTTTTCCTCACTGCAATTCATATTCGTGTGAGATTTGTATGTCTCGCAGCGCACAAATCTTGCGCAATTTTGTTGGCCACACATATTGACTATTTATGCACCTCCTGGCATATCACATGCATATTTGTGCATCCCCATTGACTTCTATGGGGACTTTTGGTGTGCAAAAGTGCCGCAAAATAGAGTATGCTGCATATTTTTTTTGCGTGAAATGTAAAGATGCGCACTTGTGAACGAACCCGTTCATTAGGGCTTTATTGGCTGCATAAATGCGCACACAAACACACCCATGTGAAGCCAGCTTAAGAGTTCCTTCACATGGACATTTACACGCGTGTGTTAGCATGTGCAAACTTTCTGAGCACAATATGCAGAGAATAAAACCCATTGATTTCAACAGATTGGTTTTCCTTTCCTTTTTTTGCCCAAATGCGAAAAAAAAACGCTGCATGCTCTACTTTTGTGCGCATTTAAAGTCTATGGGGGGTGCGCAAATGTGCGTGCAATACACTGTTCAATCCCACGAGAAAAATAACACACCTGGAACTCATTCGGGTAAATAACCATTTAAGTCAGGGGGTGTTTGTCTGGTGCACGCAAATGAATAGGCCCCGTGACGCAGAAATGACAGTAAAATACACTCCCCTCTGCAACCCCCCGGCGCCCCCCGAATCTTTTCGCCCGAGTAGACAGTTACTCAAAAAAGCGATGCTCGATTGTGAAATCGCCCTAAACGAGTACGTTCGCTCATCTCTACATGTTATGCTTTGATCGCTCTTGCAATATGATGAAATGCCATAGCGTTACATCATACTGCGAATTGACAGGCGGTCTACCAAGCCACCCCACGAGAATGCCTGGATAGGCATTCTGCTTTGACAGCCCTGTGGCCTTTCAGGAGGCCCCTGGCTGCCATGACACCTGCACGGCTCCCTGTGATCTCCAGAGGTTCGTTCTCATAAGGGTGTTTCTCACCTCATCTTTCTGCGTTTTACATACAAAAATGACAGGAAAGGGTTGTGACCCGGCGGCCGTCGCAGGCAGAAGATGACCATCGCCACTGTATGCCACGGAAAGGGGTGAACGCGCGTGTGAACTGGCATTTCAAGTGCAACCCGATTACTGTAAACCTTGTTTATGCACAAATACGCTCCACTGCGACAATAGTCTTGGCGTGTACACTCGTCTGCCGAAGCCCTAGGGCCTCTTTCACACGGCGTGCTAAATTTAGCAGAAAAGCGGTCGCAGAAACCGCAATGATTTTTACGTGCATTTGCGCTCCCGATATTCCATTAGAGTCTAAGGGGGTAAGCAAATTCGCTCTCATATGCATAAAATTGCGCCGAGGGCTCCTTCACACGAATGTACTTTAGTCCCCTTATAATCACAAGCATATAAAAAGGGAAAAAAACGAAACCGCGGATCTCTGTGGGATTTCAGTGGTTTCGTTTTCACCACCTCCTTTCCTGCCTGTGATTTCTGCGCATGATTTGCCCGTGCCGCCGAGCGTAGTTTCGCCTGTGCCAGTCTGAATAAGCCTTAGGTCTTATTCACACGACGAATTATACTGTCTTGGCACATATTTTTCTGTTGACGCGGCCGTATGAGGGCTTATTTTTTTGCGCGGCGAGCTGTGGTTTGTATTGGTGCCATCTTTGGGTACATAAGACTATATTGTAAAACTTTTATTAATTTTTTATGACAGCAGGAAGAGAAAACATCAATTCTGCCCCATATTTTTATTTTACAGCGTTAATCCTGCAGCATAAAGCGCACAATAAATGTTTGCTGCGGGTCGGTACGGTTACAATGAGAACAAAAGTCTTATTTTTTTTTAGTTTTTTTACTTTTCCACCATAAAACACCTTTTTTCTTTAAGTTATTATTTTTTAAATCGCTGCATTAAAAGTCCTATAACTTTATTATTTTTTTATGGACGGAGCTCTGTGACCTAATTCATGGCGAGACGAGCTGTAGTATTTATTGGTACCATTTTAGGGTACACACAGCTTTTATGATCACTTTTTTGGGGCAGGAAAATGAAAAAAAAAAAAAAAAAGCATTTTACTTTAGTTTTTTAGTTTGTTTCTTTTACACTTTTGACCATGCAGGATAAAAAGCGCGTTCAATTAATTGTATGCGCCATTACAGAAATGAAATATGTTCTTTTTTTTATGCTAATGTGGGAAAAAGCACAAATGGTTTTTTTTTTACATTTTTCTTTTTTACATTACTTTTAATTTTTTTAATACTGTTTATGTCTCTGTAGGGGATTTTTACATTAGCAGCTATGATCACTATCATAAGGCATTGCGGGACTTCTGTCCTGCAATGCCTTATCGCTGGTATTAGCGATCATAGGCACTGGCAATGCAGGCCGCCTGTATTTGGCGTCTTGTTGCCATGGCAACTTGTCAGGCTCTCCGCAATTACATCACAAGAGTCCGATGACGTCACGGAGGGAGCGCTCTCCCACTGTGAACCCTTTACATGGAAAGGGGTTTAACAGCGGGGGGGGGGGGGGGGGGGGGGGGTCACTGTCCCGATGCACCCCCGCTGTTGCAGTGGCAGGCTGGCTATCGGTGACAGCCGGCTCCCGCTGCTGGATAGCGCAAGATCTCTTATGATCTCGTGCTATCCCCAGGGCATTACTGTACGTCGTGTTACCTCTCTGCCAGGACATACAGTTACGCCCTGTGGCGGGAAGGGGTTAATTAATGCAACTATGCAAAGGTAGGCAAAAGCAGTGAACAATAATTTCTAATTAGTCCAGTGAAAATATCGGAGGTTGCCCATAGACGCTGCACCAAAGCACGTGGACTTCTGGTGATTGCCGTAAATGCCAGGCGGCACATAGACTTGTACAGGGGGCAGCTGGGAATCAGATCTATAGCATGTACAGGTAACCTTATACAAGCAGTGCTGCTCATGGAGGGCATGGAATGCATTCTCATGGAGATCAGAGCTTTTATGGTTCAAGTTCCCTACAGGGACATAAAAGGGGTTAGAAAAAAACAACTTTCCACTTTTTAATTTTTAAAAAAAATTAAAGCCCCACATATTTTGAATCATCTTTAACGACCCGAACAATAAACTGAGCCCACTATTGATCCTGCAGGGCAAAAACCGTAAGAAAAAAAACATTTAACATTGAGGCAAAAAGATTATTTTGTTAATTTTACGTCCCAAAAAAACGCTGTAAAAGTGATTAAAAAAGCAGTAAGTACCGCAAAATGCAAAAAAGTACAGCTCTTCACACCAAAAACAGCCCTGGCAGAGCGACGTCCATGAAAAAATAACGGTATGGGACGCTGAATGCAACACTGTAAAAGAAAAAATCCCCAAAAGGGTTTTAATTGAGTAAAAGTAGAAAAACCTAAAAAAAGTAGTAATTTTAGTATGGCCATAATTGTAGCAGCCGCAGGAAACAATCATGCCATTTATGCTGTATAATTAACCCCTTCACGACCAAGGATGTACAGGTATGTCCTGTGGCTGCGGGGTATGTATGAAAAGAGGATATATACTACGCAGCTCTACGCAGCAGTTTGCGTATCTCATGCGTTCTGCGTGATATTTCGTGGTACCTACCTTCCTGGCAATCCGCTCTATAACCACTCTAGCGACGGGGATGATGGGCCCTCCGTCCGGGTCATAGAACGGGCTCTGCGGGTGGTGGAGGCTGGTCAGCGGGCGGTATGGTAGGCTTGTTGGGTGACTAGATAGAAGCAGATATATATCAGCGAGCGTCACAGGATGACCTCGTCTGCCATCATACATAACCACTAGTAGATGTGGTCTCATTAGCACAAAGGTGAACTACACGTCCCCTGTAAAGTATGTGCCCCATCCTCTGCTGGGCGGGGCTTATAGTGGGCGGGGCATTCTGCGGTACCTACTGTTGGTGCCTTACGGTCTGCAGTCCTGTAGTGTACCGATACCCGTACAGTCAGGGCCGGCTAGCAGTGTTCCTGCCTTCGCTTCTTTCACATCTGTTTATTTTCCTCGGGACATTTCGAGTGCAGGAAAAAAAGGGCACCGTGCTCTATTTAGGGGGCACGATTGGCACCGAAGGTCTCCGCAGGCGTGATTTCACAGGGCTGCACGATTCCACCTGAGCCTACCAAGTCAGCTGCCCCGCCTACTCAAACATGGCGCTGCCAGGACCACACCCATGTGAGCGGTCACGGCAGCGCAGCAAAGTACAGTAAAATGTACTGATACCGGCGAAATAGCCCGCGATCATGGCCCCTGCATAGCGCATATACGCCTCGCGGTCTATGCACGCGCAAATGTGCAATATGCTGTGTAATAAAAAGAACACATCTGGACCTCATTCAGCTAAATAGCCATTCACATCAAGATGTGCTCAACTGCTCTGCGCAAATGAACAGGCCCTGCATGCGCAAAAAGTAGGGTAAAACGCGACGATCCGTGCGCAAATCAGCTTTAATAACAGTGTTGATACGTTGCGGTGAAGCGTGCGTATTTATGTATACGCTTGTTGAAGTCGCTCTTACAGCGCAGGAAAAGAACATGCATTGAACTCATTATACTAAGCGGCCCCTTCAGTGGTGACTACAACAGCGCAGGTCACGCAAAAACACAACAAACGGTCCACAAATATGCCTGGAATCCGCTTCCGCTCGTGTATATCTGGCCGCACTGCAGCTGCCAGCGGTCACTGGAATTCACCTTGTGTATATCCGGCCGCACTGCAGCTGCCAGCAGTCACTGGAATTCACCTTGTGTATATCCGGCCGCACTGCAGCTGCCAGCAGTCACTGGAATTCACCTTGTGTATATCCGGCCGCACTGCAGCTGCCAGCAGTCACTGGAATTCACCTTGTGTATATCCGGCTGCACTGCAGCTGCCAGCAGTCACTGGAATTCACCTTGTGTATATCCGGCCGCACTGCAGCTGCCAGCGGTCACTGGAATTCACCAATTCCCTATGAAGTAATGCTCTCGGGATAGTTCAGCTTGTTAGAAACGGTAATGATAAGATTGGCCATTAGGTGGCAGAATCATCACACAGGACATCTCATAAGATTGTCTACAGGAGCCCCGAAATCCATGACTATGGCGCAGCAGAGAGAAAAACGTAAACGGTAAATCATGGCGAGACAGTAACCGATGATTTTCTGGCCGCACATATAAGTCCTTAACAAGCAGCTTAAAGTTCTGTACTTTATAGTGTTACGAAGCCGCCATCTCCATGGGGAGTAGACAGGTAATTCGCAGCGCGGGACGTTTCGCATTGCAGGTTCGCTGTCACCGGTTTAACGCGACTAATCGTTAATACAAGGTGAGTCCCAATCTCCATCCAGCCGGCGGTGACGCTAATCGTTTTGTGTAATACGTAATCGGCGTGCGTCAAAGCAATGCATTTGTACCAAGACAGTTGTCTTTATGACTATTTCGCCCAATGCGGTCCGCATGTGTTCGTTCCCTGAATTGCGCAGAGTATAGTGCATTCGTGCCCCTTTCATAGACTTCTATGGGGACTCTTGGTGCACAAGTGCGGACTAAAATAGAGCATATCCTATTTTTTCTGTGCTCGCAGAATGATGAAAAACAAGTTCTATTTTCTGCGTATTGCGTGCGCAAATTTTCCGCAGACCAATATGTCTGTCTGAAGCGTACGTGCAAATGCACACACTTCAGCGCAATGTATTTGTACTATGAACAAGGCACATTTGTGGCGTGCGTATGGGTGTATTTTACTGTATTTTTGCGCACGCAGGACATTTTCATTTGCGCGCAGCAGACGAACACGCCCTGATTTACTTGATGTTATTTTTCCCCAGAATTGCGCAGTGCATTGTACATCTGCTCACATGTGTGCCCCCCCCCCCCCCCATAGACTTCTATGGGACCTTTGCAGCGTAGATGCGCACAAAAATAGAGCAGCAACTACTTTTTTTTTTTGCGCTGCATGTGAATGAACCCATTGAAATCAATGGCTTCTATCCTCTACGCATTGTGTGCACAAATACGTCTGCGTGAAGAAGCCCTAAGTGATACCGCTGCCAAAGGAGGCACAGAATGATGTAATATAACTGCCAGACTCGGGCTCAACACGTCACATGACCCAGACATTCCCTGCGACACATGCCATGCAAGCTACTATAGGAGTAAGCCTGTATGCAGACTGTATGGAGACCCTGCCTCACCCTGTAGTACAGCAATCAGGGAAGAACTGTCATAGGCGCTCAGATCCACATGTGCTAACAACAGGGGAACATCATTGACTACAATGGGTTACAATCAATGGTGACTCCCAGGTGACTCAACATGTTCTGGCAGGTTGAAAAAGATTGAGAAGTTCTACTATAAATACAGAGTTTATGGTAATTTTGGCCATATTTATGTGACGTTTTTCATATTTTAGTTTCCACTGCCATCTAGTGGTAGGTTTTCAGAATACAATGAAACTTTCCCAAACTTTGAGATTTTAAAGGAATTTTCTGGCGCTACTTATTTTTTCCCTACAAGAGATGTAAAATAATAAATGGCGCTGTACTCACCTGTTCCACGCCCTCGCTACTCTACTCCAGCACTTGTATGCTTGCCGATAGTACGGTCACGTTCTGTCTAGACTGGCCATAGCGTCACGCTTGTGGGGGTCACTGGATTGCATGTTGGCTGTAGCACTGTGATTCTAGAATTAAACCTGACCCCGATGCCACATCCCCATGCTGTCTCCTGCAGTTCACAAACATACAGATGCGTTAATTGACTTCCTACGACATGTGACAGTGAAATTAAATGTAGGGATCCCTTACACTGGCGATCGCGAAAGTCACAGCAACATCACATCTTTGTTCCCATGATTTTTGAGCAGCAGCAATGCTTTTTTTAAAAATAATCGCACATTACCCGCAATAAAATTGCACACTTTTTCCTTTGCGTACAGAGGGACTTGTGGGTTGGCTGCACCTACTTACAGAGGGACTTGGGGGTCGGCTGCACCTACGGTACAGAGGGACTTGGGGGTCGGCTGCACCTACGGTACAGAGGGACTTGGGGGTCGGCTGCACCTGTTTCGCTAAGGGACTTGTGGGTTGGCTGCACCTACCTACAGAGGGACTGGGGGTCGGCTGCACCTACCGTACAGAGGGACTGGGGGTCGGCTGCACCTACCGTACAGAGGGACTGGGGGTCGGCTGCACCTGTTTCGCTAAGGGACTTGTGGGTTGGCTGCACCTACCTACAGAGGGACTTGGGGTCAGCTGCGCCTACCATACAGAGGGACTGGGGGTCGGCTGCACCTACGGTACAGAGGGACTGGGGGTCAGCTGCGCCTACCATACAGAGGGACTGGGGGGTCGGCTGCGCCTACCATACAGAGGGACTAATGCTGCTTCTACTCCATCTTGCAGTCCCGATAAAAACGTGTCCAATCCCATCTCGTTAAGGTGCACTCCATCATCTCTCAAAGCACCTCTTTCTCTGTCCTCCAATTCCCAGTGGCGTATCGCAATCCCCCCCAGGGATTGTACAAACTTCGACATCCTCAGGTTAACCACCTTTCGCACATCGTCAATCACTTCCGGGTTTCTGGCTGCTCTCCAACATCTCCTAGCGACAATGTCCGACCAAACCAAAACGGATTCTGGAAAACACTCCCTGAATCGGAGCATGTCCTGTTTCATCAAGACGAGCAAGTCACCCATTTTCACCTTGCCTAGGTCGTTCCCCCCGGCGTGCACGACCAAAATGACTCTCCGGGGGGTCCACCTGCTGATCCTCGTCACGATCTGCAGCAACCTGGGCCATTGCAGGCCTCGAACTCCGTGCCAATTCACCACAGTGCCAGTCATCCCCAAGCTCCTTCCTAATGGCCGAGTTGCTGCCCTCTTTTCCGCCCAATACACGAAAGAATGACCGACAATCCATACTTTCCACGGTTCCGTAACTGAAAGAAAGAAACTCAAAGAAAAGAAGGAAAAAACCCCGTACCAGGCAAAAACGGAAAAACACGCCATAAACATGGCCAAATACTGAACACGGGGCCTATTCATTTGCGTGCACCAGACAAACACCCCCTGACTTAAATGGTTATTTACCCTAATGAGTTCCAGGTGTGTTATTTTTCTCGTGGGATTGAACAGTGTATTGCACGCACATTTGCGCACCCCCCATAGACTTTAAATGCACACAAAAGTAGAGCATGCAGCGGTTTTTTCGCATTTGGGCAAAAAAAGGAAAGGAAAACCAATCTGTTGAAATCAATGGGTTTTATTCTCTGCATATTGTGCTCAGAAAGTTTGCGCATGCTAACACACGCGTGTAAATGTCCATGTGAAGGAACTCTTAAGCCTGGCTTCACATGGGTGTGTTTGTGTGCGCATTTATGCAGCGAATAGAGCCCTAACGAACGGGTTCGTTCACAAGTGCGCATCTTTACATTTCACGCAAAAAAAATATGCAGCATACTCTATTTTGCGGCACTTTTGCACCCCAAAAGTCCCCATAGAAGTCAATGGGGATGCACAAATATGCATGTGATATGCCAGGAGGTGCATAAATAGTCAATATGTGTGGCCAACAAAATTGCGCAAGATTTGTGCGCTGCGAGACATACAAATCTCACAGGAATATGAATTGCAGTGAGGAAAACCTCTTCGTGGCATGGTCTAACTCACATTCCTCAGAATGCATCGCCACAGCTTTAATGCCTCGCATGGCTCTTGCATTACATGCGATGCAAGGTTCCCATTTAAATCGATGGAAAACGCTTGCGATCCTCTATCGCGCCTGAAATTCGCACGAGAGGATGGGAACTTCACTGATGCATTTTACCTGAAGAATGCCTCCCGAGCGCGGTATCGGACAGCCTCATGGCCCGACATCTCACTCGTCCCTGTGCAGGAAGTCTAATGCAAAGAAATAACAAGTTTGAACAAAGCCACAGATTGCTAAAGGTTTTTCTTTTTTTGTGCCGCTTGACTATTCTTTTCAGTGTACAGATGCCTTGGTCTTAAGCTTGACTCTTAGCACGGCACACGGGCATCACGTTGCATTATCAGGGTGCTTTACTGACACTTGGAATTGATTCTAATAGGTTTTGTTGTGTTAACATAAGAGAACAATAGGTTTGTCATGGGCAAAAACTTCCCAAATCTTTAAATAAGCTCTTTGCTTTAGACCGCCTTCACACTGGCGAGAAAATCATGCGAGACGCACAAATATAAATCCCATTCTTTTGAATGGAGTCCTACACATGAAGGATGTTTTCCCGCATGGCACCACAATGCGATGCAGGTAACCAACTGCAGCATGTTCTATCTTGCTGCGTAAACTTACATAGCAGCCCCATTGTTTTCAATGGGGCCGGCGGCAGCATCGCAGCGCATGCTAGTCGCACACTATGCAATGCGAGGTCTCCCATTGAAAACAATGAGAGAAACTCTGCGATCCTCTGCAACGGCTATTAGCTATCCTCTGGCACGGCTACTTACCCGAAGTGATGCGAGGCGGTTTTGAGATAAAAATGCCTCACATCCGCGGGGAAATTGCATGTTGGCGAGGGAGTGATTCACGGCCCGATATCGCACTCGTCCGTGTGACGTTAGCTTTATAGTTTGGGGGATAGTTCTGGTATACACGCTGATTTTGTAGCATAGATGCGCTGTGAATTGAGGTGAATATATATTTTGGCAAGTCAGTCAATGGACCTAAAAGAGGAGTCAAGGCATGATCTACTGACTTAGGGCTAATGCCCACGGATGGATTTCTGCCGCGTTTCATGAACCTAATAATAGCTTACTGCCTTTAAATGTTCACACAGCATGAAAGAAATCGTGCCATGTTCTAATTGCCACGGGAAAACGCGCAGCCGGCGTCCATTGCAGTCAATTGAAGCCATGCATCACGTGATATATGGCGGAAGTATTGCATGATTACGCGTTTTTTTTGTTTTTTTCAGCCTCACTGCGGCTGTAGATTGCTGCGCCCGTGTGAAGGAGTCCTAAAGAATATTTAACATTAAAGGGGTTGTCTCGCGAAACCAAGTGGGGTTATACACTTCCGTATGGCCATATTAATGCACTTTGTAATATACATCGTGCATTAATTATGAGCCATACAGAAGTTATTCACTTACCTGCTCCGTTGCTAGCGTCCTCGTCTCCATGGTTCCGTCTAAATTCGCTGGCAGCTTGCTTTTTTAGACGCGCTTGCGCAGTCCGGTCTTCTCCTTTCAGCACGAGCCGCTTCAGTGTGCTCCCCGCTACAGCTCTTCTGCGCATGCGCAGACGAGCTGTCACTGCTCGGGAGCGCGCTGGAGCGGCCATTCTGTACCTTCCTCTGTTAGAGGAAGGTGCAGAGCTGCCGAGCTGTCCGGAGAAGCCGCCCAGCTGTCCCGCCGTCCAGCTGTCCTGGTAAGTGATGGGCCAGGGGGGCTGCCGCTGCGCCGGGCTGCGCCGGGGGGGCTGTCGCTGCGATGGGGGGGGCTGTCGCTGCGCCGGGGGAACTAGCGCCGTGTTCACTCCAGGGGCCCGGTCGGCGGCTGCGGGGCGTCTGGTTGCCATGGAGACACAGCTGGTAGCGTCTCGGGAGCGCGCACGTCGGGCTACAGCAAGCGATGCGAAAAGAGCTGGCGGCCATCTTGGGAAAAAGTTTTATAAGTTGCTGAAACGCTGGAACGGTAAGTAGAAACCAGCTAGGAAAGTCATTTACAGGGGGGCTTAGTAATGTATGTTTAATTAGGGGGACTGGGCAAAAAAAAAATTCACTGCTTCCTCGAGACATCTCCTTTAAGCAAAAACTAGTGCCAGATTCTTGACAAGCACACAAGCTACCGCTAATCTCTGCGCCAAAACTATGCCAAATGATTGTGCCCCAATACCTTTACCTTACTTATATTTGTTACTGTATTACTTTCAACAATTTGTTTTCAGCCTAAAATGGAACAATTTTGAGAACCAGCTGGAAGTGTGCGCATCTACTGCCGACTTGTCAAAGGGAGGAAGGATTGGAATAGATGAGTTTGCCAATCATCTCAAGCTGCCGGTGTTGGATCTACTGAGAGAGCTGTTCACACTGTTTGACCGGGTAAGTCTCATATTATAAGGTTTACTATAAGATGTCACGACTTGAGACGTGTAACTTTTGGGGAACTTGGTAGCATATAATAGGCTGAAAAATGACTTGTGTCCATCTAGTTCAGCCTGCTATCCTGCAATGTTGATCCAGAGGAAGGCAGAAAAACCCAATGAGGCCGAAGCCAATTATACTCATTTTAGGAAAAATATTCCTTCCCGACTCCAGTCTGGCAATCGGAATAATCCCCGGGTCACCGACCCTTCTGAAGTAATCAGTGACTATAACATATCATATTGTAACGCCCAAGAAAGGCGTCCAGGCCCCTCTTGTACTCTTATCGAGTTCACCATCACTACATACTCTTTCCTCTAGACGTAGAGGGCGCTCTGTTGGCACAGTCCTGGGTATAAACAGATGATGGGAGCGATCTCTGCATTGTCCCTCGATATATTTATACAGAGTTATTAAGTCGCCCCACTCCCCCAACTGTCTTTTTTGCTAAACTAAATAACCCCAATTATAAATCTTCAGCCTTGTGCAAAACTCTGCACTGATCATGATCATATTATATCTGTATAATGGCCGGAGCTCATTTTTCCCGATATAATGCTCCAGTCCCCCTGTATAGACATAGTCCTTTTATTCGATCATTTCTGGTGCTGTCATTGAAATGAATGGAGCAGTGGTTTGCATGCATGTCCTCCATTTCTGCGGGGACTGTCAGGACCGCCATACTTGTGGGAACCCCAGTGGT
The DNA here is from genome assembly GCF_035609145.1 of Eleutherodactylus coqui. Taxonomy (NCBI): domain Eukaryota; kingdom Metazoa; phylum Chordata; class Amphibia; order Anura; family Eleutherodactylidae; genus Eleutherodactylus; species Eleutherodactylus coqui. Next base: position 6,835,200 of record NC_089845.1, on the reverse strand, counting down.
TGCACCCAATGATCAGAGAGTTACTCCCCATCTTCTGGATAACTTTAGATCTCTTTATATCTTGGTACAACCCCTTAAAGCACCCCCCCTCTGGTACTGGGCAAACAATGATGGCTGGACCGCTTCTTCGACTACCTGATGCATACTGTGTGCATGCAGATCTCACTGGCCAGAGCCGCTCATGTGGGCGGCACTAGTCCATCACAGCAGGCGTAGTGTCTTAGGGTTCCGGCACACGCGTGGATGAAATGTACGTGTGCAATATGCAGAGACGCATGGGTTCGTACACATTATCCTTTTTTGTGTAAGCAGAAGTCTATGCAGGGTGGACGAATGTACAATGGGATCCGTGAAAGAATGCGCATTTAAATCAGGGCGGGCGTGTGTCTTGTGCCCAGGTGAAGATGCCCTATGTGCGCAAAAAAGTACAGAAAAATGCGCAAGCGCGCTCACAAGAGCATTTTGTTCATGACGCAAATGGGTTGTGCTAGCAAAAACGCATACGCCCGTGTGAAGCCACCCTTAGACTCAGGCCTCATTCACACGGGTGTATTTGCGCTCCAGATTACGCGCTTTATACGGATAGCATAAACGCCATTGATTTATATTAGGGCAATCAGACTTGTATTTTTCACACGTGTATTTTTACATGCGTGAAAAAAAAAATCGCAGTGCGTCCCATTATGGTCTGTATTACTGATCGAATTACATTCAGTGAATCGGCGGGAGATTCCTGCGGTTTTTTGCTTTCATTTTTTGTGAGTGAAAAATGTAGTTTTATACGCCTGCTAAGAAAACCACAAGAAAGCCCAAATACAGAGTGAGTGCGGGCACAACTACACCCAGCAGTACGGGGCGGCGGTGCACTTCAACCAGCGGAATTTCTTCCCATTCGTTGGGTTTTCAGACTCCGCGCCCGAGTGCAGAAGTCTGAAAATAATTGCGGGAAGTCCGATGATGGTTTTGTGGTGCGTCCTGGAGGAATAGTCCCCGCCCCCCCACCCCCCCATGTGAAAGCTCCCTAAGGGCTCCTGCACACTGGTGATCGCGATATCGTGGCAAAATCGCTACTTTTTACCCGCTATTTTTTTTTGAGCATCAGCGGTGCTTTTTTTTGCTAAAGCATGGCTGCCGTTTGCGATTTCTGAGTCAATTGGACTTTCTAATGTGAAAGTCATCGCATGGAAATCACAAGTTTGTGATAAAAAGGAGGCGCCATAGGGAAACATGGGAGATAAACAAAACGCGGAAAGATAGAACACGCTGCTAGTTTTTTTTTTTCTCGCAACATCGCATGAGTGAAAACATTGAAAATGTGAAGGAAACCATTGAAAAGCGCGAGTTTCATAATTCCGCATTTTCACTCACTTTCGCCTCGTGTGAAAATCGTGCGTTCTTTTTGTTTGTTTTTTTCATTGCCAACTTGAAGCCCTGAGGCTCATTTTGACGTTTAAAAAAAACAAACCTCATCTAAAAGCACCGATGCTTCCCTATGCTTTTTTTTCAGATGAACGATTATTTTTTTGACGTGCCATAGGCATGGTTTTTTTTACGCCGAGATTTCTCTCTGTCAAAAGATAAGACTTGTTCTATTTTTGAGGGTACAACGCCTGTGATTACATAGACTTCTATGGGAGACTATGTGAGCCAACCGGCAAAGGGAGGGGGACAGTGTTTAACATCCCAGCAGGGATAAGGGGAGTCCCCACAGGGATGTTAATCTCTTTCCCCCTTCCTTTGCCGATAAGGGCCGTCCTTAGCTGCAGGGATTCCGTTCATCCCTGCGGGCATTCCTTTCCACGAGGTAGATGGGAGATGCGATGCGAGAGCTCACCCAATGATGGGACGTACCGCGATGCGGGAAAACATCGCTCATGTGTATGAGCCCATTCAAAAGAATGGGGTTCATATTCGTGCGAGATCTGTATGTCTCGCAACGCACAAATCTCGCACAAATCTCTTGGCCGTGTGAAAACTGCCTCCGGCTATGTACACATGGGCGAGCAGGATATTGGGCAGAGAGAAGGTGCTTGCCAACGTGCAGTTTTCAATGTGATGCGTTTTTGATTATTATACACATCGTTTCTGTGAAAATGCGATCTTCGCGCACGTGAAAGCTTCGCAAGTATTTCCCTTACACTTCAATGGGTAAAATGGCATTGCATTAACATGCGCCCGGCAGGCGTACAAGTGCCCTGTGATTCTTTCTAAGGTCCCACAGGTAACAAGAGGAATGCCCAAAAATACAAGATGCTGCCTTTTTTTTCCCTCACAACATCGCAAGGAAAAAGCAAAATCACTAAGTGAATAAATCCATTCAACAGAATGGGGTTCACATCCGTGCGAGTTTTGTGCGCATCGCATCACACAGAGATTGCACAAGTGTCTCCTTCATGTGAATAAAGCCTTAAAGATCAGTGAGGTCTCTTTCACACAAGCGCTTTTGCGTACGTTTTTGTGTGCAGAGAATCGGCCGCGGGAACTACAACCACTGGTCAATTTTCACTGCTGGGTGTGTCCCCCGCCGATGTGAACTGGGCCGGCAGTACAGAAAAGGAAACTTACCTGCGCAGGAACGCTCGCAAAACGAAGTGATTGCGCTCCATTTAGAGTGCAATAGCGTCACACACTCGCATGATTGCGTCACGCACGTGTGAAGGAGCGCTAAGGGCTTCACATGGGCGTATGCGTTTTTGCACGCAGCAAACAAGGTTTTTTTTTGTTTTTGTTATTTTTTATGTGTATTTTACTGTCATTTCTGCGTCACGGGGCCTATTCATTTGCGTGCACCAGACAAACACCCCCTGACTTAAATGGTTATTTACCCTAATGAGTTCCAGGTGTGTTATTTTTCTCGTGGGATTGAACAGTGTATTGCACGCACATTTGCGCACCCCCTATAGACTTTAAATGCACACAAAAGTAGAGCATGCAGCGGTTTTTTCGCATTTGGGCAAAAAAAGAAACGAAAACCAATCCGTTGAAATCAATGGGTTTTATTCTCTGCATATTGTGCTCAGAAAGTTTGCGCATGCTAACACACGCGTGTAAATGTCCATGTGAAGGAACTCTTAAGCCTGGCTTCACATGGGTGTGTTTGTGTGCGCATTTATGCAGCGAATAGAGCCCTAATGAACGGGTTCGTTCACAAGTGCGCATCTTTACATTTCACGCAAAAAAATATGCAGCATACTCTATTTTGCGGCACTTTTGCACCCCAAAAGTCCCCATAGAAGTCAATGGGGATGCACAAATATACATGTGATATGCCAGGAGGTGCGTGATACGCTGCGTAATTGCGCAGGAGAGGAACACACCCAGAACTCGTTAGACTAATTTCAATAGCTGGGATCAGCGGTGGGTATCTTTCTGAATGCACAAAAGCCAGCAAAATATCTGCAGATGCGAATACACATACGCGGGCAAGCGCAATATCGCTACAAGAAAATCGGACTGATATCGCACTCATAAAGCTGCTTTCATACAAATGTTTTCTCGCAGATAAATGTCGCCCACAAATCGTCGCCATGTAAAGCATTGGACTCCAATGCATTCATTCACACGGGCGATTATTACCCCCCTCCCCTCCCCACAGCATCAAAATATGAGCCATGACCTATTTTTTGACGAAAACCGCAGAGAGGGGGAGGGAGTTTACCGGCGCTTGTTGCAGAAGACAGCGGGCTTCTATTTAGCTATTAAGGCTTAACAAAAGCCATTCTGCCGACCGCGGCAGCGGAGTCCATTCACGCGATGCAGCCCTGTGAATGGACGAGACAGCGCTAATTCCAAAAGGGATTAGATTGCAGCAATGCTGCGCTGCCGCAATTCTTCCACGCGATGCCTTTGCGTGTGAATGCAACGCTTGTATGAAAGAGGCCTAAAGCTGCGGGGGTTCCCCCCCCCCCCCCTTCCCCCCATGCACAGAATTAGGGGCTTATTCACACGGGCATATTTTTCATCAGTATTTTGTGAGCCAAAACCAGAAGTGTAGAGAAAGTCTAATTGGGAAGATTTTCATTTCTTCCGTATTTTGCGCCCCTTCCTGGTTTGGCTCACAAAATACTGATGTATAATTCGTCATGTGAATAAGGCCTAAGGCTTATTCAGACTGGCACAGGCGAAACTACGCTCGGCGGCACGGGCAAATCATGCGTAGAAACCACAGGCAGGAAAGGAGGTGGTGAAAACGAAACCACTGAAATCCCATAGAGATCCGCGGTTTCGTTTTTTTCCCCTTTTTATATGCTTGTGATTATAAGGGGACTAAAGTACATTCGTGTGAAGGAGCCCTCGGCGCAATTTTATGCATATGAGAGCGCATTTGCTTACCCCCTTAGACTCTAATGGAATATCGGGAGCGCAAATGCACGTAAAAATCATTGCGGTTTCTGCGACCGCTTTTCTGCACAGAAAACGGCGTGCTAAATCGCCGTGTGAAAGAGGCCCTAGGGCTTCGGCAGACGAATGTACGCGCCAAGACTATTGTCGCAGTGGAGCGTATTTGTGCATAAACAAGGTTTACAGTAATCGGGTTGCGCTTGAAATGCCAGTTCACACGCGCGTTCACCCCTTTCCGTGGCATACAGTGGCGATGGTCATCTTCTGCCTGCGACGGCCGCCGGGTCACAACCCTTTCCTGTCATTTTTGTATGTAAAATGCAGAAAGATGAGGTGAGAAACACCCTTATGAGAACGAACCTCTGGAGATCACAGGGAGCCGTGCAGGTGTCATGGCAGCCAGGGGCCTTCTGAAAGGCCACAGGGCTGTCAAAGCAGAATGCCTATCCAGGCATTCTCGTGGGGTGGCTTGGTAGACCGCCTGTCAATTCGCAGTATGATGTAACGCTATGGCATTTCATCATATTGCAAGAGCGATCAAAGCATGACATGTAGAGATGAGCGAACGTACTCGTTTAGGGCGATTTCGCAATCGAGCATCGCTTTTTCCGAGTAACTGTCTAATCGGGCGAAAAGATTCGGGGGGTTGCAGAGGGGAGTGGGGGGGGGGGGGGAGAGAGTGGTTTCGTGCTTGAAATGGAAATCAAGCAATCTTTGTCTGGGGGGCATAACTGTTGACGATGCTCGCACGCGCGCCGCCTATCGTAGGATAGGTGTACTATGCCAGTAATCTTCCCAGGAGTGTAAAAAATTCCCCGGAGAGCCAGCAAGCTCTGATTGTCTGAGACAGTCAATGAATGGCTGTGATTGGGCATCGAGCCAGTGCCGAGAACCAATCACAGCAGTCTATTGCTGGAGGCGAGTTCTCAAACCTTGCTTACAGCAATAGATCATTTGTCAGTGCAGGGGAAGCCCGGAGTAGTGGCAGAGATCGGTGGCCGGGACCCGGACGGCACCTGCTTTTTTTTTTCCAGCATCCTTGGCTGCTTTTTCAGCTGTGTGAGGGAAGCCTTAGACTGGTGTATAAAATGCTGGTTTAAAGGGGTTGTCCCGCGCCGAAACGGGTTTTTTTTTTTTTCAACCCCCCCCCCCCCGTTCGGCGCGAGACAACCCCGATGCAGGGAAGTAAAGAAAGTTTACCGGAGCGCTTACCTTAATCCCCGCGCTCCGGTGACTTCAATACTTACCGCTGAAGATGGCCGCCGGGATCCTCTGTCTTCGTGGACCGCAGCTCTTCTGTGCGGTCCACTGCCGATTCCAGCCTCCTGATTGGCTGGAATCGGCACGTGACGGGGCGGAGCTACACGGAGCCGCTCTCTGGCACGAGCGGCTCCATAGAAGACTGCTGAAGACCCGGACTGCGCAAGCGCGGCTAATTTGGCCATCGGAGGCCAAAAATTAGTCGGCACCATGGAGACGAGGACGCTAGCAACGGAGCAGGTAAGTAAAAAACTTTTTATAACTTCTGTATGGCTCATAATTAATGCACAATGTACATTACAAAGTGCATTACATTGTTTGCATATAAAAAATAATCCTTCTCCTCCTCCTCAGAGGGAACATAAACAGGCAGAAACTAAAAGGGAAAGATAAGGTCCAGTTAAAGGGAACATATCAGCACCCACATTATGGGGCTCAAAGCTGAGGGAGGAACTTGTAGAGGGGGGGGGGGTGCTTTTTATACTCTCCAGGTCCCTCATTCCAGCGCTGTAACCCTGAGAAATCGGAGAAGCAGACAGCACGACTCTGCAGACGGCTCTGTAAGCATGCGCTCTCGTATAGAGTTTAATGAGAGAGCACATGCGCATTATCTTCTAAAAAGGGTCACGCTGCGCGTGTTCTGATTTCTCGGAGACACAGTGCTGGAAAAGAGGAACCTGGTGAGTATAAAGAGCAGCTCCCTGTTACCCCCAATTCCTTACCTTTCAGCCGCATAGCATAGTTTACTTTAATAAACAGGAATGATTCTACTACAGATCTCAGCTAAAACGTTTTGGGAACATTATATTTCATATAGTATTCCTTACCTCTACTTCTACATTGGTACAGACTTGACACACGGTCATGAGTAAAAGTTTTGCCCCGAGAATTGTAAGTAGAAGAAAAGCTGAATAAATAAATAAGTAAATAAATATAATAAGGGATCTTCCCATAGGATTATCATGTCCGTATGGGATACCTACTCCACTTAGCCAGAGGGGAGAGATGCCATCAAGCAATAGCTCTCGCTCAGGTAGACATTGGCCTTCTATGTAATACATGGCATTCATGTACTGGTCAGTAACACTAATACAGCTCTGTACTCCCAGAATACTGTAAACGTACAGGCCTATTGAACATTGAAGCTTCTAAGACTATGGCCAAAGACAAAAACTTGCTTGGTAGATCTCAGGGTAGGGCTTATATTTCAAGCCCCATTGAAAAATAATGGTAGAGCTTATTTTGTAGGTAGTTCTTATTTTTGGGGAAACAGGGTAGTTACTCCCATTCTCCACACCCTTTTTAGAGGACAGGATGTGTTAATGTAGAATATCCTAGCACCCCCGAAGGAAACAGACAGGCCTGGACAAGCTGATTTCTCCTGCGGAAACAAAGGCAAACCCCCATAGATTAAGGGCTCACTCAGACGGGAGTATGTGTCCCACGTATTTTTCACATGCACATTTACTACGCCTGTTAAATCCCCAAAAACTAGATAAGATGCATATTCTGCACCAAAATAGGACACGTTGCAATTTTTTTTCCACAGCCGTGAATAAAAAACGCTGGTGTGAGAAGCCCTAGACAAATCAGTGGGCTTTTAGCACTGCTTACTACGCATGTATTTTTCACATTGGGAGACATATGTCCATGTGAATTAGCCCTAAGGGTGTGTGTTCAGAGAAGAGTGCGCACAAGATACAAGCAGACCATGAGCATCTAGAATAGGGTTTTCCAACATTCCTTGGCCAAGTATTCCCTTCTCAAATAAATTACTTAAAAATTCAGCAAAGGTTATCATCGCACTATGTGTTGTACCTACCTTCATCACAATACCAGGACAGACTAAGTACTCCCTAGAGGCAATGACTGTACTCCTTGATAGAGAAATAAGGTGTACAGAGGTGGCAGTCACTCTCCTGCCACACTAGTATTATAAATGGCACATGGTGGGGAAAGCCCTGTTAGGGCCCTAGAAGCTTCAAGGTACATCTCTAGCCCATGAGATACATATATGACTGGCTCAGAGCCAACCATCCGATGGTTTAACCCCTTAACGACCAGCCCATAGTGTTTTTACGTCCGATTAAATTGATACAACTGCCAAAATAATGAAAATTGAAATTTTTCCTACTGCTTAGATTTATTCAAAAATTGTAGGGTAAAAATACGCAGTACACCACTAGATGAATTCGTTAAGGGGTCTAGTTTTCAAAATGGGGTCATTTGTAGGGGTTCTCTGTCGTTTTGGCCGCTCAAGGGCTCTACAAGCGTGCTATGGGGCCGAAATCCCCTTCATGCTAAATTTCAGTTCTGAAAGCCACCGACTACTCCTTACATTTTGGGCCCCTTTGTGCATCCAGACATACGATTAGGGCCACAATGGGTATGTCACTGAACACGGGAGAAACAGGGGTATCTATTTTGGGGTGCAAATCTTAATTCATGTGTGTGCTGTACAAAAATGCTGTTTTTAAAATGACAGAATTGCCAAAAAACGAAAATCACAATTCTTTTTCCTTTTGCTTTGCTTGAATTCATTTAAAAGCTGTGGGGTCAAAATGTGCAGTACACCCCTAGATAAATTTGTTCTGGGGTCTAGTTTTCAAAATGGGGTCGCTTGTGGGCGTTCTCTATGTAATAATATAAACTGCGTTTTATGTCCGAAGACAGGGGTAATTACGGAGGCTGGTAGGGTTGGGCCCATGGGGCAAGAAAACCGGGTATTCCCCCTCCTCTCATGCTTTTTGGGGGTATTTCGTGACCTCAGTGGTGGGGATGGGGTGTAAAAAGTGGCGTTCCGTGAGTCTCCGTAGGCTTGCTGAGGTGCAGCAGTCTCACACAGAAGACGCTCAACAAGCTGCTCCTGGAACTGCATGTAGGCGAGCGTTCCCGGGGCTTCTTGTAAATTACGTATTACAGGTAGCGGTCTGAATAACGCCGGGCTCACACAGCCGTAGGCGGAATCTGCTTGCGGAGGCCCGCAGCGGATTCCAGCTGTGAGCCCGGCTGTGACCCTGCGTACGGTCGCGTAATGTACTGCGCATAACTGCCTACTCACACAGGCGGTCATGCGCAGTACTTTTTTTTTGTTTGCATTTCCCGCGCCATCGCTTAAAGATGACCCGGGTACCCGCAGCCCGTTCACAATGTATTTGCACATGGGCTGCGAGTATATCCGCGGTCATAGAGCACAATGGGCTCTAGGTAGAGGATATCCGCGGTAAAATATAGCATGCCGTGTTCTGTTTCTGCGAGTGTATTACGTAATTCCGACCCACTAATGGGGTGGAATTGTGTAATCCAATGCATGCGATTGATCCATGGATTACCGCTGATCAAGCGCACGCAGAACCCGTAATTCCTCTCCGGTGTGTGACCGGCCTAATGTTAGTTCGCTACTTTATCACGTGACCGGGGACCGCTCAGCGAGGCCGCCGGTCACTGCTCCAAGCACTCAGCGACCGTTGGTCGCTGGGAGCAAGGGGATTTAAAATTTCCTGGGCTCCCCGGCTCCTGCGAATGTGTCCGGCATTTTGCCGGCGGGCGCATGCGCAGCAGCCAGAAGGGTCCATGGAGGATGATCGCATCTGGATTTAAATGCGAAAGCCTCCGAGAAGATGTTTCATCTCCCCCAACCGATCGCATCGGTGAGGGGAGATGAAACTGCCACTTTAAGAACTTTTACGTGATCGCCATTATGCATTGGGTAACGGCGATCACGTGACCAGTAACTGCATACCGCGGCTCCCCTTGGCATCTCCAGGCTCTTGGCTACCTTTGGTAGCCAGCAGCAGGGAGATTTTACATTTCTTGGGCAATATTTCACTTTTGCGCATGCGTCTGCCATCATGCAGACGGGCGCATGCACTAAAGTTGGGGTAAGTTCCGCGGATCAACATCCCATCAGGGAACAAATCCGGGGACCTTGGGTACATAATTTCATCCCCCCTTACGGATACGATCCGTAAGGGGAGATGAAACTTTAACTTTTTTAACTTTTTTTAACTTTTAACTTTTTTTTTTTACTTTTTAACTTTATATGATCACTAGAGATGAGCGAACGTACTCGTTTGAGTATTAGCGTGTTCGAGATGCTCGTTACTCGTAACGAGTACCACGCGATGTTCGGGTTACTTTCACTTTCATCTCTGAGACGTTAGCGCGCTTTTCTGGGCAATAGAAAGACAGGGAAGGCATTACAACTTCCCCCTGTGACGTTCAAGCCCTATACCACCCCCCTGCAGTGAGTGGCTGGCGAGATCAGATGACACCCGAGTATAAAAGTCGGCCCCTCCCGCGGCTCGCCACAGATGCATTCTGACATAGAGGAGGGAAAGTGCTATCTTGGTGGAGCTGCTATAGGGAGAGTGTTAGGAGTATTTTAGGCTTCAAGAACCCCAACGGTCCTTCTTAGGGCCACATCTAACCGTGCGCAGTACTGTGGAGGCTGCTTTTTGCAGTGTTGCACTTTTTTTTTTGGTATATCGGCCGTGCAGAGCATTGCGCCCTGCAATAATACTCCAGGGCCAGAAGCGCTTAGGCAGGGACAGAAGACATATTGATTGAATATAGGCAGTGGGCCTTTGCAAAAAAATTTGGGGAAAAAAATCTATTTGGGCTGCCTGTGACTGTCCTCAGTGTTCTGGGTCTCTGCTGGGTGTAGTAGTTCTCCAAATTCATACGCAACCAGCTAAGTGTTACAGCAGGCTTGCGCAAAATTCTTTCCTGGCTCTGTCTGGGCTGTGAAATCACGGCTGTATTGCAGTTCACAGTGCAACACTCTGCAGTTCTTTGACATACTCCAGGGCCTTCTGCACTACTGGTAATACAGCATGCTGAGGGGTAGGGGAAGGCCTAGAGGACGTGGACGCGAGCGAGGACGAGGAGGCCCAAGTCAGGGTGTGGGCACAGGCCGAGCCAGTGCGGTGGCCAGGGGTAGAGGCAGGGCCAGACCTAATAATCCACCAACTGTTTCCCAAAGCGCCCCCTCGCGCCATGCCACCCTGCAGAGGTCAAGGTGCTCTACGGTGTGGCAGTTTTTCACAGAGACGCCTGACGACCGACGAACAGTGGTGTGCAACCTTTGTCACGCCAAGATCAGCTGGGGAGGCACCACCACCAGCATGCGCAGGCATATGATGGCCAAGCACCCCACAAGGTGGGACGAAGGCCGTTCACCGCCTCCGGTTTGCACCACTGCCTCTCCCCCTGTGCCCCAACCTGCCACGGAGATCCAACCCCCCTCTGAGAACACAGGCACTACCGTCTCCTGGCCTGCACCCACACCCTCACCTCCGCTGTCCTCGGCCCCATCCAGCAATGTCACTCAGCGCAGCGACCAGACGTCGCTAGCGCAACTGTTTGAGCGCAAGTACGCCGCCACGCACCCGCACGCTCAAGCGTTAAACGTGCACATTGCCAAATTGATCAGCCTTGAGATGCTGCCGTATAGGCTTGTGGAAACGGAGGCTTTCAAAAGCATGATGGCGGTGGCGGCCCCGCGCTACTCGGTTCCCAGTCGCCACTACTTTTCCCGATGTGCCGTCCCAGGCCTGCACGACCACGTCTCCCGCAACATTGTACGCGCCCTCACCGACGCGGTTACTGCCAAGGTCCACTTAACAACAGACACGTGGACAAGCACAGGCGGGCAGGGCCACTATATCTCCCTGACGGCACATTGGGTGAATTTAGTGGAGGCTGGGACAGAGTCAGAGCCTGGGACCGCTCACGTCCTACCCACCCCCCGAATTGCGTGCCCCAGCTCGGTGGTCGTATCTGTGGCGGTGTATGCTTCCTCCACTAAACCACCCTCCTCCTCCTCCTCCTACGCAACCTCTGTCTCGCAATCAAGATGTGTCAGCAGCAGCACGTCGCCAGCAGTCGGTGTCGCGCGGCATGGCAGCACAGCGGTGGGCAAGCGTCAGCAGGCCGTGCTGAAACTACTCAGCTTAGGAGAGAAGAGGCAGACGGCCCACGAACTGCTGCAGGGTCTGACAGAGCAGACTGACCGCTGGCTTGCGCCGCTGAGCCTCCAACCGGGCATGGTCGTGTGTGACAACGGCCGTAACCTGGTGGCGGCTCTGCAGCTCGGCAGCCTCACGCACGTGCCATGCCTGGCCCATGTCTTTAATTTGGTGGTTCAGCGCTTTCTGAAAAGCTACCCACACTTGTCATACCTGCTCGGAAAGGTGCGCCGGGTCAGCGCACATTTCCGCAACTCCAAGACGGATGCTGCCACCCTGCGGACCCTGCAACATCGGTTTCATCTGCCAGTGCACCGATTGCTGTGCGACGTGCCCACACAGTGGAACTCTACGCTCCACATGTTGGCCAGGCTCTATGAGCAGCGTAGAGCTATTGCGGAATACCAACTCCAACATGGGCGGCGTAGTGGGAGTCAGCCTCCTCAATTATTTACAGAAGAGTGGGCCTGGTTGGCAGCCATCTGCCAGGTCCTCGGAAACTTTGAGGAGTCTACCCAGATGCTGAGCTGGGATGCTGCAATCATTAGCGTCACCATTCCTCTGCTATGCCTCTTGAGAAGTTCCCTGCAAAGCATAAAGGCAAACGCTTTGCACTCTGAAACGGAGGCGGGGGAAGACAGTATGTCGCTGGATAGTCAGAGCACCCTCATGTCTATATCTAAGCGCGTTGAGGAGGGGGAGGAGCATGAGGAGGAGGGGGAAGACAGTATGTCGCTGGATAGTCAGAGCACCCTCATGTCTATATCTAAGCGCGTTGAGGAGGGGGAGGAGCATGAGGAGGAGGGGGAAGAGACAGCTTGGCCCACTGCTGAGGGTACACATGCTGCTTGTCTGTCATCCTTTCAGCGTGTATGGCCAGAGGAGGAGGAGGAGGAGGAGGATCCTGAAAGTGATCTTCCTAGTGAGGACAGCCATGTGTTGCATACAGGTACCCTGGCACACATGGCTGACTTCATGTTAGGATGCCTTTCTCGTGACCCTCGCGTTACACGCATTCTGGCCACTACGGATTACTGGGTGTACACGCTGCTCGACCCACGGTATAAGGAGAACCTTTCCACTCTCATACCCGAAGAGGAAAGGGGTTCGAGAGTGATGCTATACCACAGGACCCTGGCGGACAAACTGATGGTAAAATTCCCATCCGACAGCGCTAGTGGCCGAAGGCGCAGTTCCGAGGGCCAGGTAGCAGGGGAGGCGCGAAGATCAGGCAGCATGTACAGCACAGGCAGGGGAACACTCTCTAAGGCCTTTGACAGCTTTCTGGCTCCCCAGCAAGACTGTGTCACCGCTCCCCAGTCAAGGCTGAGTCGGCTGGAGCACTGTAAAAGGATGATGAGGGACTACATAGCCGATCGCACGACCGTCCTCCATGACGCCTCTGCCCCCTACAACTACTGGGTGTCGAAGCTGGACACGTTGCCTGAACTCGCGCTGTATGCCCTGGAGGTGCTTGCTTGTCCTGCGGCTAGCGTCTTGTCAGAGAGGGTGTTTAGTGCGGCTGGGGGAATCACCACGGATAAGCGTACCCACCTGTCAACCGACAATGCCGACAGGCTTACACTCATCAAGATGAACAAAGCCTGGATTTCCCCAGACTTCTCTTCTCCACCAGCGGACAGCAGCGATACCTAAACAATACGTAGGCTGCACCCGCGGATGGAAGCATCGTTCTCTATCACCATCAAAAACGGGGACCTTTTTGCCTCATCAATCTATGTATAATATTCATCCTCCTCCTCCTGCTCCTCCTCCTGAAACCTCACGTAATCACGCTGAACGGGCAATTTTTCTTAGGCCCACAAGGCTCAGTCATATAATTTTTGTAAACCATTTTTATACGTTTCAATGCTTATTAAAGCGTTGAAACTTGCACCTGAACCAATTTTTATTTTAACTGGGCTGCCTCCAGGCCTAGTTACAAATTAAGCCACATTAACCAAAACGATTAATGGGTTTCACCTGCCCTCTTGGTTGGGCATAGGCAATTTTTCTGAGATACATTAGTACTGTTGGTACACCAATTTTTTTTGGCCCTCGTCTACAGTGTAATCCAATTAATTTTTTGCCCACCTGCATTAAAGCTGACGTTACATCAGCTGTGCTGGGCACTGCAATGGGATATATTTATGTACCGCCGGTGGCTTCCTGGCACCCACCGATGCTGTCGGTCCACATGGACTTCCCATTAGGGAGATGTATGTGCCTGTGTATACTTATAAAAAACTCGAGCCTGACTGGGGCAGGCAGTTTGGGCCGAAGCCCACCTGTATTTAATCAGACGTTAGCTCTGCTGTCCAGGGCAGTGCAATGGGATATATTTATGTACCGCCGGTGGCTTCCGGGCACCCACCCATGCTGTCGGTCCACACGGAGTTGTAACTACATGTGTCCACTTCTAAAGAACCCCAGTCTGACTGGGGCATGCAGTGTGGGCCGAAGCCCACCTGCATTTAACATGACATTACATCAGCTGTGCTGGGCACTGCAATGGGATATATTTATGTATCGCCAGTGGGTTCCAGGGAGCCACCCATGCTGTCGGTCCACACGGACCTCACATTAGGGAGTTGTACCTGCCTGTGTCTATGTATTAAAAACCCCGGTCTGACTGGGGCATGCAGTGTGGGCCGAAGCGCACCTGTATTTTATCTGACGTTACCTCAGCTGTGCAGGGCAATGCAATGGGATATATTTATGTACCGCCGGTAGCTTCCTGGCACCCACCCATGCTGTCGGTCCACACGGAGTTGTAACTGCATGTATCCACTTCTAAAGAACCCCAGTCTGACTGGGGCATGCAGTGTGGGCCGAAGCCCACCTGCATTTAATCGGACGTTACCTCAGCTGTGATGGGCACTTCAATGGGATACATTTATGTACCGCCGGTGGGTTCCAGGGAGCCACCCATGCTGTGGGTGCACACGGAATTCCCATTGCGGAGTTGTACCTGCCTGTGACTATTTATAAAAAACCGCGATCTGACTGGGGCATGCAGACACCTTGACAGAATGAATAGTGTGTGGCACATAGGTTCCCCATTGCTATGCCCACGTGTGCAGCTCCTGATGGCGGTGGCACAGGATTGGAGTTCTCATTGCTTCTGTACAGCATTGTGGGCTATCGCCCCGCCCCTTTTAAAGAGGGTCGCTGCCTAGCCGTGCCAACCCTCTGCAGTGTGTGCCTGCTTTTCCTGTGGCAGACGCACTTATAAATAGACATGAGGGTGGCGTGGCATGAGGGCAGCTGAAGGCTGCGCAGGGACACTTTGGTGTGCGCTGTGGACACTGGGTCGTGCGGGGGGGTTGGGCAGCATGTTACCCAGGAGAAGTGGCAGCGGAGTGTCATGCAGGCAGTGATTGTGCTTTGTTGGAGGTAGTGTGGTGCTTAGCTAAGGTATGCCATTGCTAATGAGGGTTTTTCAGAAGTAAAAATTGTTGGGAGGGGGGGGGGCCCACTCTTGCCACTATTGTGGCTTAATAGTGGGACCTGGGAACTTGAGATGCAGCCCAACACGTAGCCCCTCGCCTGCCCTATCCGTTTCTGTGTCGTTCCCATCACTTTCTTGAATTTCCCAGATTTTCTCAAATGAAAACCTTAGCGAGCATCGGCGAAATACAAAAATGCTCGAGTCGCCCATTGATTTCAATGGGGTTCGTTACTCGAAACGAACCCTCGAGCATCGCGAAATTTTCGTCCCGAGTAACGAGCACCCGAGCATTTTGGTGCTCGCTCATCTCTAATATAAACATATTTGCATAAAATGGTTGTGTGTGATACACATTACTCAATTCTTCTCTTTTGCCTTAAAAAAAATTTTTTATATAGTTTTATATCGATTTTCGAAAACAACAAAGAATAAATATATGGATATTATTGTTATAAATATATTAATATAATTATAATACATCAATTAGTTTAACTGTATATATATATGCATAAATGGTTCATTTGTATCATATAATGTATCTTATATCATGCTATACGATCTCCTTATTACTATTTTTTAAAAAGTTTTTAGAATAATTTATATTCATAAAATTTAAAAATAATGCTTATAATTTTTCTAAAATCTCATTAAGACCATTGGGGACTAACGTATTTAACCTAAAAATCCAAAACATCTCTTTTTCTCTCAATTTTTGTGTGGACTTTTCATTAATATATTCAATTGGTGTGACATGAAGCCCGGAGATGTCTTTATTGTGATTACTAGAAAAATGGCGGGATATGCTTTGTTTGGTATATCCCTTACGGATATTGCTCCGATGCCGATTTAATCTTTCACGGAGCGTGTTCTTCGTCCTCCCCACATATCTCAACCCGCATGGGCATTTGCAGCCACTCAAGAAGGAGAGCTTAAGACAAACAGTCCATAGATACATGCGGAAAAAACAGATATCATTAGGAGAAGGAATGAGACTGTTGGGCCTTATGACACATTCATACAGATTATACCGTGGGCCCAAGCACATCCAAGAACACTGTAAAGGGCTGTCCAGAGTAACTGGGATGGACCAGCGACCTCATTAGATAGCAGATGCCCCTGTCATCGTCAATCGTCCGGTCTCTTCGCTGGTGGGTGGCTGGATTACAACTCACACTGACATAGCAAAAATGTCAGTGTGAGTTCAGTGGGCGGCTGCATATAAGCCTGCAGTCAGCAATTTAGCTCCTCCGGTTTATAGTCTGGCGTGCTGCTTTTGGTTAGGGTCTATGGCCATTGTGCCTACCCTGCGGCGATTGTGCCAGCCTTATGGCGATTGTGCCTGCTCAATGGCGATTGTGCCAGCCTTATGGCGATTCTGCCTGCTCTGCACCTTATCAGGTACTGCATTGTTGATGCAGTACACTTAAAGATGCAGTACAATAAAAAAAAGCATAATATGTAACATAAAACAGTAAAAACTCTCACCCCCGTACACTACCAACGCAGGGGTTCACGTACTTTTCCTCCCTGCACTGGGGATGCTCATGAACGTCTGTTTATATGTAATTAATTGTGTTCGTCTATAATTGTGATTTAGATACAATCAGATCCCATTTTATAATCAATGCAAAGATCCAAGCTAATTCCAAAGGGTTCACTTATTTTTTATTGCAACTCTAAGCTTTATGAGTCAGAAGAAAACAAATGTTTGTACTTTTATATCGAATACACTGAAAGCTAACTCTAGGAGACGGACATCTTTAAGGTTTTGATTTCTTATCTTGGCAGTGAGCCAAACATTTATGTTGAAGAGTCGCTTGGGAAGGAAGGATCT
Organism: Eleutherodactylus coqui; assembly: GCF_035609145.1. Classification (NCBI taxonomy): domain Eukaryota; kingdom Metazoa; phylum Chordata; class Amphibia; order Anura; family Eleutherodactylidae; genus Eleutherodactylus; species Eleutherodactylus coqui. Next base: position 6,818,345 of record NC_089845.1, on the reverse strand, counting down.
ACTTATTTGTGTCTTTCCCGTGAGATCCGTCCTGGGAGCCTCGGAGTAAACGTGACGCCTCCGGATCGTCTTGCAGCACTTCTCATGCAGAGGAGTATAAGCTATATATTAGTTTCTCAATAGAATATCATTCGTTACCAGAAAGGCTTTGTCTGCAGCCGCGGGTCCGCTCACATCCATGTCAGAGGCTTCATTCCAAACTGCGCACAAAATATCGTAGCATGCTGCACTATTGGGTCTGGGAATATGCCGGGGGGCATGATGGACCCCATTCTATCACTGGTGACTGATTAAGTTGCTCAGAATGTTATAGAGCATGTCAAGTATATTTTCGCACACATGAAAATGTAGCGCAAAAACGCTGAATGTGAGGGACCCCATTGACATCAAAGGGTTCTACTCCCTGCGGTTTGTGCAACTGATTTTGCGTGCACAAAAGCGTGTGCAGAATGACCTGTCTGCAGAAGCCGTGAAGGTGCTTATAAATGGAGCGATCCGCCATGCAGTATAAACGCACGCACCGACTGAACAACGAAGGAGAAGTTGTTCACTTCTCATTCGGCGTTCAGTTTCTAAACAGACACGATCACTTGTGACCGACGGCCTGCAGACTATGATTGGCCGCAGGTGAGTGGAATGATCCCCGGCTGCTCCGCCTCCATTCAGTCAGCCATGTAAAGGCACAGGAGCGATCGCTGGGGCTTATTCACATAAACAAGATTATTGTGCGGCTTTATTTGATGCAATGCACACAAAACCCGCATGAATATGAAATCCATTCTTTTGAATAGTTGTAGTCACAGGAGTGACTTTGCAGCGTGTTCTATATTTTGGCGTTCCTTCGGAACGCATCGCCCTTTGTTTTCAATTGGACCTTGTAAGTAATGTCATGGCACCCACATGCTGCGTGATGTCTATGTGAGTGCACTGAAGACGAGGGGAAGCAATCGCTAACGTTTCACGCACGCTGATGTGAATTTTAAGCAAAAATGCATTGCCGCGTTGCAAATATCGCACCTTCGAAGCACAATATTGGGCTGACGTTTCGTGGCCTCATACTGCGCTCATCCGTGTGAATGTAGCCTGAGGATTAGAGATGAGCGAACGTGCTCGGCCACGCCCCTTTTTCGCCCGAATACTGCGATTTTCGAGTACTTCCGTACTCGGGCGAAAAAATTCGGGGGTCGCCGTGGCGGCGTGGGGGGTTGCAGCGGGGAGTGGGAGAGAGAGAGGGCTCCCCCCTGTTCCTCGCTGCTACCCCCCACGCCGCCACGCCTCTCCCCGCCCCCCGGCGCACCCGAGTACTTTTCACCCGAGTAGTGAAGTACTCGAAAATCGCGGTATTCGGGCGAAAAAGGGGCGTGGCCGAGCACGTTCACTCATCTCTACTGAGGATCTATTCACATGGCAGGAAAATGGTGCAAGTTGAGCACATTTTAAGAAGCTAGAAAATACAACCCATTTTTTGCAATGTCCGTATTTAGAGAGGTGATGGTTCCCTCGCAGCATCGCGGCATGTTCTCGCACGAGAACCGAACATGCAGATGTGTGGCCTCCTGCACAACGCGCGACTCCACAGACGTGGTGCATCCCATTGTCTTGTATGATTCCACTGTCTCTAAGGAGTTCTCGGCCTTCCGGTTTCTTAAGACGTAATGGTAAGCACACAGTTCTCATCTTGACTGAGTTCTCTTGAGATGCTACAAAGATGGCATCTCCTCCAAAAAATTCACATACAGTTGCCATAAGATTGTTTCCACTACAGCAGAACCAAATATTACCATCAGACAGTAATTACATGTTACTGAACAAAACACACCATGGAAGACCAACGTTACATTATACAGGGCCCAATAATACACCGCATTACTGCCACTACCGACTGATATAAACCACTATAGAAAGACCAATATCACCTATAGTGTGGCTCGTTGTGATAAAATCATGTCAATTGTTTTAAAAAACATTGCAGGAAAATCGTTTTACAAATAAAAGGTAAAGTAAGTGTGTGTGTGCATGTTTGCCTGTGTGCATGTGTGTGCGTGTGTGTGCATGTGTGTGTACATGTGCGTGTGTGCGTGTGTGCGTGTGTATGTGTGTGCGTGTGTATGTGTGTGCGTGTGTGCGTGTGTGTGCGTGTGTGTGCATGTGTTTGTACATGTGCGTGTGTATGTGTGTGCGTGTTTGCCTGTGTGCGTGTGTGTGCATGTGTGTGTACATGTGCGTGTGTGTGCATGTGTTTGTACATGTGCGTGTGTGCGTGCAGGAGGTTCAAATCCCATCAAAAATAACATCTGCATGGACTTTGAAAAACTCCATCCAGATGCTGCCCTTGGTCAGACTTGAATCTACAATTCCTGCACTGCAAAGCAACAGCACTAACCCCTGAGCCGCCACACTTGGCCTTTCTGTTAAAGAGGAGGAGAAGAGCAGGAAGAATAAACCCAAAGAGAACATGAAAACAATATCCAGATGCTGCAACAGTGTAACAACTGAGCCACATTCACAGAAGCGCGGGCACGCACATTAGTGAGGCCGATGTGTTTCCCCTATTGATTTCAGTGGGACTCGGCTGTTCCTATTCACAATCATTTTTTTAAAATCCTGTTCGCCAAGTTTACATGGCTCAGAAAATAACACGGCACCATGGCAGCAGTGAATGAATGTCACTGTTAGGCTGTTACTGTTTATAAACCACTGTATATAGTGCCCATATAGCGCTACAGACTGCCGTGCCCATATAGTGTATACAGTGCCCATATAGCGCTACAGACTGCAGTGCCCATATAGTGTATACAGTGCCCATATAGTGCTACAGACTGCAGTGCCCATATAGTGTATACAGTGCCCATATAGTGCTACAGACTGCAGTGCCCATATAGTGTATACAGTGCCCATATAGTGTATACAGTGCCCATATAGTGTATACAGTGCCCATATAGTGCTACAGACTGCAGTGCCCATATAGTGCTACAGACTGTAGTGCCCATATAGTGTATACAGTGCCCATATAGTGCTACAGACTGCAGTGCCCATATAGTGTATACAGTGCCCATATAGCGCTACAGACTGCAGTGCCCATATAGTGCTACAGACTGCAGTGCCCATATAGTGTATACAGTGCCCATATAGCGCTACAGACTGCAGTGCCCATATAGTGTATACAGTGCCCATATAGTGCTACAGACTGCAGTGCCCATATAGTGTACGCAGTGCCCATATAGCGCTACAGACTGCAGTGCCCATATAGTGTATACAGTGCCCATATAGTGCTACAGACTGCAGTGCCCATATAGTGTATACAGTGCCCATATAGTGCTACAGACTGTAGTGCCCATATGGTGTATACAGTGCCTATATAGCGCTGCAGACTGCAGTGCCCATATAGTGTATACAGTGCCCATATAGTGCTGCAGACTGCAGTGCCCATATAGTGTATACAGTGCCCATATAGCGCTACAGACTGCAGTGCCCATATAGTGTATACAGTGCTCATATAGCGCTACAGACTGCAGTGCCTATATAGTGTATACAGTGCCCATATAGCGCTACAGACTGCAGTGCCCATATAGTGTATACAGTGCCCATATAGGGCTACAGACTGCAGTGTCCATATAGTGTATACAGTGCCCATATAGCGCTACAGACTGCAGTGCCTATATAGTGTATACAGTGCCCATATAGTGCTGCAGACTGCAGTGCCCATATAGTGTATACAGTGCCCATATAGCGCTACAGACTGCAGTGCCCATATAGTGTATACAGTGCCCATATAGCGCTACAGACTGCAGTGCCCATATAGTGTATACAGTGCCCATATAGCGCTACAGACTGCAGTGCCTATATAGTGTATACAGTGCCCATATAGTGCTGCAGACTGCAGTGCCCATATAGTGTATACAGTGCCCATATAGCGCTACAGACTGCAGTGCCCATATAGTGCTACAGACTGCAGTGCCCATATAGTGTATACAGTGCCCATATAGCGCTACAGACTGCAGTGCCCATATAGTGTATACAGTGCCCATATAGTGCTACAGACTGCAGTGCCCATATAGTGTATACAGTGCCCATATAGCGCTACAGACTGCAGTGCCCATATAGTGTATACAGTGCCCATATAGCGCTACAGACTGCAGTGTCCATATAGTGTATACAGTGCCCATATAGCGCTACAGACTGCAGTGCTCATATAGTGTATACAGCGCTCATATAGAGTATACAGTGCCCATGCGCAGACGAGCTGTGCGGCGCGAGCACGCCGGAGCGACCCCATTCAACGGGGCAGAAGAGCAGACTGCGCAAGCGTGTCTAATGGAGGGAGAAGTAGGCTTCGGTTGGCGCCATCGAGACGGGGACGCCAACACCTGGGGGGGGGGGGGTAAGTATATAACTTCTGTATGGCCAATATTTAATCCACGATGTATATTACAAAGTGCATTAATATGGCCATACAGAAGTGTATAACTTCACTTGCTTTCGCGGGACAACCCCTTTAAGACACATATACATTATATCCAGCAATTCACTGCAGAAGCCAGGAATATTTATAAAGAAGCTAAAGTCTGTATGTTTAAATATGGATACCGCGCTCCTTAGAACATACACGTCCCGGTCAGTAGTTATTTTCTTCCACTCTGTTTATTGTACAACGCGTTTCGTCTTTGCAAGACTTCCTCAAGTACCTACTAATCACATAAAAGACACATCTATATATACATACAATATATAGCATAACTGGTTATTACCTTTGCTGATTTGCTGGTCTCGTGGTTCCCGTCCTCCTCCGGCGTCCAGCGGCGTCTTGCCCAGCACTGTGCGTACCTGATGACGCGGAAGCACGTGACTCTGACGTCGCTGTAGTGGGCGCCGCCCCTTGTGTGGGGAGGAGTAAAGACGGGCCGGACCACGGTATCTGTTTACAGGAGGTTCCCATGGTTACACATGTGTAAACGGTGTTTCTAGCCAACACCGTGTACTCTTCTCCAGTGCTATTGCTGTGCATGTTCCTACCCCCCTCCTTCATTATGCTCAAAATCTATTTAAATTAATAATATACACTTATATGAATATAAATATATCTGTAAAATTTACATAAAACTAACATTTAAAAATATTCAAATATACAAATCTTATTATATCATAAATAAATAAATAAACTTAAGTTACAGGCAAAAATTCTAGAAAATCGTTTCTTAGAAAAGGGGTACCCCAAAGAACTAGTAAATGCAGCTTATGAGAAAGTATTGAACCAAAGAGAAAATCAAAAAAGAAAAACAGACCAAGTCAAAACAAATACGGAAAAATTTTGTACGTCATTTGTAATGAAATTTAGTACGCAGTCGAGTATCATTAATCGTATTTTGAAGAAAAATTGGGCCATTCTAATGGAAGATCCGTTTGTGGAGAATAGTCTCCCCAAGGTACCCCCCTGCATATTTAGGAGGAACAAAACGCTGAAAAATCTTATCGCACCATCGTGTCCCAAAAAAGAAAGGAAGAAAAATAGAACAACTGAACCCAGTAATCATCAGGGGGAGGGGGGGGGGAGGGGGATTTATAAGTGTAAGGAAAAACGATGTAAATGCTGTTCCAACATTAACCATGGGGCCAAAAATATAGAACTAACAAATGGGGAAAATATTGTGATTAAACAAAGAATGTCTTGTATCGTTAAGGGTGTGATCTATATGCTGGAATGTCCTTGTAAACTTAGATATGTAGGCAGAACGGTTAATAAATCAGCACCGCAGGAATATACACAAGGGTTACATGAAACACAGTATATCCCGACATTTCGCCACAACTCATGCCAAAGACTCATCAGGTTTACGGGGAACTCCGATTGAATGTATCCAGAACATCTCCACACAAAAACTTAGAGAGAAGGAGATGTTCTGGATATTCAGGATAAATACACGGATCCCTCAGGGACGCAATGAAATTTTAGAAACACTATGAAGTTTTTACTTCTATTTATATTTACACATTTATATATATAATTTTAGCTACAGTAAAGAAATTTATACTGGTTTAACAATTTTTCGTGTGTATTAGGTATTAATAGGGAGCATCAAGTTTATTTATGATATAATAAGATTTGTATATTTGAATATTTTTAAATGTTTTATGTAAATTTTATAGATATATTTATATTCATATAAGTATATATTATTAATTTAAATAGATTTTGAGCATAATGAAGGAGGGGGGTAGGAACATGCACAGCAATAGCACTGGAGAAGAGTACACGGTGTTGGCTACAAACACCGTTTACACATGTGTAACCATGGGAACCTCCTGTAAACAGATACCGTGGTCCGGCCCGTCTTTACTCCTCCCCACACAAGGGGCGGCGCCCACTACAGCGACGTCAGAGTCACGTGCTTCCGCGTCATCAGGTACGCACAGTGCTGGGCAAGACGCCGCTGGACGCCGGAGGAGGACGGGAACCACGAGACCAGCAAATCAGCAAAGGTAATAACCAGTTATGCTATATATTGTATGTATATATAGATGTGTCTTTTATGTGATTAGTAGGTACTTGAGGAAGTCTTGCAAAGACGAAACGCGTTGTACAATAAACAGAGTGGAAGAATATAACTACTGACCGGGACGTGGATGTTCTAAGGAGCGCGGTATCCATATTTAAACATACAGACTTTAGCTTCAGCGGCTCTCTGGCCAGAGAGACGGAGGATCCGCAGAGCTCTCCCACTGTCTAGCCCAGAGGGATTCCAAGGGACTCACCGGCAGGAATTGTTTACAGGCTTTTCTGGATACGGGGTGTTGGTAGGGATCTTGGGTAAGGTCTCATTTAGAACACACGTGTGGAGTATTATAGCTAGCCATTACATTCAGGAGCGCTAACCTAATTTTCTATTGTGGTTTCTAAAGAAGCTAGCCAGTGAGGAACTCCTGCATAACCAAGGCTGGGCTGCAGCAGTGTGGTCAGCGGTGGCACTCCAGTGGATGAGCTGGGAGGTCGTTGCACAGCAATAGCCTCAACAAACTATTACACAGGTGATGATGATACAGAAGCAGAATTTCTGTCTACCATAATATCGATTATCAATCCAGCTACACAGGATGGTAAATGAAAGGGTAAAATAAGTATGACAAAAGGTATGAAAGCAGGAATTCATGAGTTACTTTATTGATAAATAGGACTCTACTGCTTCAGTTTGTGAATGTTTCTACTTCACAGATCAGTAGTATGCAATGGCATCCAACATGCAGTTCTTACTTGGTCTTTGTTTCTGTGTGATATTCTATGTGTAATCTACAAACTGCCAACACATTAATGCAATGTCTCCTTAGCTACTAACATTCGTCATGCCTTTTTAGCTATGGTCCTGGAAAGTAGTACTGCAATGTGAAACAACATGTTGACATGCTCAACGTATAGCAGGTCCCGATGGGGACATCAGCCATCAACTTAAATATACATATCATTGAGCAGAAATCGGGGATCTGAATGAAGGATAGTCTAATACCACATATCCATAGATCAGATGCTTCTAGTTATTGTCCAGTGTAGGTGTGTATATTGGCTCGATGTCTTATGGGGAGACACAGGTAATCAATCCAGTAACTATCACTGTAGTACTCTAGCACAGTGCTTATCAAACTGTGAGGCCGGTCCTACTAGGAAGGTTCCGTCTGGTTCTTAATGGGTTTCAGGACTTGAAAAGGAATATCTAGGGCCAATTTAATTTTAAAACCTGCCCATCATGCTGTATAAATATAAAAGCAGCAATACCTCAACCGTTCCCCCACTACTCTCATTCCGCCAGAGCCTGGTCCCCTCCTGGTCTTCATGTGACGGCTGCAGGCAATCACCACCTCACTTCACTGAAGTCATTGCTCTACAGCTGGAAATGACCATACGGGAAACAAGCCCTGGCAGAACCAGAGTGGCGAGAGAGGAGAGTATGGCTTCTTTTATACATAGTTATTAGAGCGCCCCGTTGTTATAGTCCTGGGTATAATAGATGATGGGAGAGATCTCTGTACGGACCCCTGATATAGCTATACATAGTTATTAGAGCACCCCCTTGTTACAGTCCTGCGTATTAATAGATAATGGGAGAGATCTCTGTACTGACCCCTGATATATTATACATAGTTATTAGAGCGCCCCCTTGTTACAGTCCTGGGTATAATAGATGATGGGAGGGATCTCTGCACTGAGCCCTGATATAGCTATACATAGTTATTAGAGCGCCCTCTTGTTACAGTCCTGGGTATAATAGATGATGGCAGACATCTCTGTACTGACCCCTGGATATATCTCTACATAGTTATTAGAGCGCCCCCTTGTTACAGTCCTGGATATAAATAGATGATGGAGAGATCTCTGTACTGACCCCTGATATATCTATAGATAGTTATTAGAGCGCCCCCTTGTTACAGTCCTGGGTATAATAGATGATGCGAGAGATCTCTGTACTGACCCCTGATATATTATACATAGTTATTAGAGCGCCCCCTTGTTACAGTCCTGAGTATAATAGATGATGGGAGAGATCTCTGTACTGACCCCTGATATATTATACATAGTTATTAGAGCGCCCCCTTGTTACAGTCCTGAGTATAATAGATGATGGGAGAGATCTCTGTACTGACCCCTGATATATTATACATAGTTATTAGAGCGCCCCTCTTGTTACAGTCCTGGATATAATACATGATGGGAGAGATCTCTGTAGTGACCCCTGATATATCTATACATAGTTATTAGAGCGCCCCCTTGTTACAGTCCTGGGTATAATAGATGATGGAGAGATCTCTGTACTGACCCCTGATGTATTATACATAGTTATTAGAGCACCCCCTTGTTACAGTCCTGCGTATTAATAGATAATGGGAGGGATCTCTGTACTGACCCCTGATATATCTATACATAGTTATTAGAGCACCCCCTTGTTACAGTCCTGGGTGTAATAGATGATGGGAGAGATCTCTGTACTGTCCCCTGATATATTATACATAGTTATTAGAGCGCCCCTTGTTACAGTCCTGGGTATAATAGATGATGGAGAGATCTCTGTACTGACCCCTGATATATTATACATAGACATTAGAGTGCCCACTTGTTACAGTCCTGGGTATAATAGATGATGGGAGAGATCTCTGTACTGACCCCTGATATATCTATACATAGTTATTAGAGCGCCCCCTTGTTACAGTCCTGGGTATAATAGATGATGGGGAAGATCTCTGTACTGACCCCTGATGTATTATACATAGTTATTAGAGCGCCCCCTTGTTACAGTCCTGGGTATAATAGATGATGGAGAGATCTCTGTACTGAACCCTGATATATTATAGTTATTAGAGCACCCCCTTGTTACAGTCCTGCGTATTAATAGATAATGGGAGGGATCTCTGTACTGAGCCCTGATATAGCTATACATAGTTATTAGAGCGCCCTCTTGTTACAGTCCTGGATACAATACATGATGGGAGAGATCTCTGTAGTGACTCCTGATATATATGTACATAGTTATTAGGGTGCCCCTCAGCTGTCTTTTCTAATAACCCCAATTTTGATAACCTCTCTGGGTATTGTAGTCCGCCCCTTTTCATTTATTACTTCAGTTGCCGCCTTTGCTCTCCCTCAAGCTCTGATATTGCAGTATTTGCTACTTCTTGGTGCTACATTAACCTGATTGGCCAGATGAGCCATGTGCACTATGAAGTTTCCCACAATTCTGAAATTGCAGTTCATAAATCAACCAATTCTGATAATGAAATAAACACCAAATATTTTCATTAAAAAGTTTATTGTAAAACAAGTTTATAAATATTTAGCAATAAGTTTATAGGATGTGACCTTGTAGAGGTGTTCACAGCCATGATAGATTGTGGCAATCCTCTCTAGTACAGTAAGGATTAGTAGGGATTGTAGCACCAGTATGTTGTCAGTGTGACTGCGGTCTCGGATCCTAAATCCTGACATGTAATGTAGACCCCACCATTATTAATAACACGCTGTGGTATATGAGCTGCTGCAGTACCTCACAGGGACAACGTACATATTGGGATTTGTATTGTTTATTATAGAAAAGCAGAAAAAGAAGCAATGTAGAATAGATGTGACCGAAGGAGCGGACATTGCCGGTGTGGGTAAGGCAAACCGCTGGCACCAACAGAGTACACTGGCTAAAATGAGTGGATATCAATCTGCCCAGGCTGAGTCACAGTGGAAAGATGGCGGTAAGAGTACATGTACACCGCACGCGTCCGCCGCGGCCATGTACGGGTATACTTCTTGCTTCCATATGGGGATACCTTTTGATAATAATGGGGTGCAGAGTTGCCATGAATTCGATGCGGCATCGGCATGGATTCCACATGTATTCCGTGTCAAATTCGTGGCAAATCTTCCACCATGTGACCATGTCCGAAGTGCTGGATGCGGTCAGTCTCACAATGTGGTTGGGTTTCCCAGCAGGTGATAAAACAGCAGCGCTGATATTTCCTTCTGAGCACTTGAATCCAGCTGTCGGAAGTGGAATGACAGCTTGGAAGGCAGCACTGACTGGTCGGACACAAGTGTTCTCTCTAGCTTCAAACTCGGTACAAGTGAAGCTCGATGAGACATTACATTAGTTCTGCACCACGTTCACAGAGCTCTGCTTGCTGACATTACCATCCAGCATGAAATGACCAGTCAGTCCTTCAGAAGCAAATGGCTTGCACAGTATTGCATGTCTTAAGATACAGTTTTCTCACCCAGCCCAATACTTTATTGGTAAAAACTCTTCACATATAAATATTCTATGAGAGGTCTGAGGATTTTGGCACAGTGCGGACAGCACCTTTCCTAAACATCACATTAGTTACGTCCAGTACTCCTTGCAGTCTTTCTTCTTCATAGTATTGATTTGGAACAAGATCTGCAGCATTGCTGGCCATAGAATTTGTGCCCACACACGCCATGTTGGGGCACTAAGTGACACCAGTTGTAATAATCTTTGCAGAACACATCTGTAATAAAGCAGAGTTTATTGTGTTTTTAAATACAAGTAGTATTAGCTGCAATATATTTAATGTGATGTTGTCTAGACAATAGTGAATTGTTCCATCGGCTGCAATCACAGGGCTCTACAACACTGTCTATTTAAGGGGTTGTCCCACCCCTGCTCAAGACCCCCTCTTATCAAGTAGAGTAGGGAGCTACTGCAGAAGGGGGGCTATCCTGAACAAGCCAGCTTGGTGATGTAGTATGGTCACTCATTCAAGGGCACCGTGTACTATTACCACATATCTGATGCCCTCAGTGGTAGAAGCTGGTGGTTAGGGGTTATCCAGATGGGATAAAACTAATTGATCTCTGGCATGTTCATTGCAGCGGGGCTAGAGCTATTCCTGAAGTGATGTATTAGATATCTGGCATTTCCATTGGTTTCCCCAATATTCACTGGCTGATAGTGGGGAGATAGAGATTCTCATACAGAAGCCAATCCCGATTGCCAGTCATCGTACAATTTTTATGGGTCTACTATATTTACTCTGATATCATGGGTATCCTTCCTTCAGATTACTGCTGTACACGTTGGGCAAAATGTATCCTACTGAACTAATCTCGTGGCGCAGAGTATTAAGGCAGCAGTATGCAGTCCTAAGCTCTCGCTCACGACCACATGGTTCAGGTAGCCGGCTCAAGGTGGACTCAGACTTCCTTCCTTCCGAGGCTGATAAAATGAGTACCCAGCTTGCTGAGGGGTATTAACCCCTTCCTACCACAGGACATAAATGTACGTCCTGGCAGAGGGGTACTTAACACAACAGGACGTACATTTATGTCCTGGGGATAGCAGGAGATCATAAGAGATCCCACACTATCCAGCAGCGGGAGTCGACTGTCACTGATAGCCGGCCTCCCACTGCAACAGCGGGGGTGCATCGGAGCAGCAACCCCTGCTGTTAACCCCTTCACTGCCGCAATCTATGTAGATAGCGACATGTAAAGGGTCAACAGAGCGCCTCCTCTGTGACATCATCGGACTCTCATGATGAAATCGCAGAGAGCCGGCGCATTGCCATGGCAACAGGACGCCAGCTACAGGCGTCCTGCTTGCCAGTGCCTCTGATCGCTACACCAAGCGATAAGGCATTACAGGACTGAAGTCCTGCAATGCCTTATCATAGCGATCATAGGTGCTATGGTGCAAGTCTCCCACAGGGACATAAAAAGTATAAATAGTACATTTTTATTTCATTATTTTTTTGTGCTTTTTACCATATTAAGATAACTTTTTTTATTTAGTATCGTGGTGTCCGTAACGACACGTACAATAAATTGAACACACTTTTTATCCTGCATGGCAAAAAGCATAAAATAAAAAAAAAAATTAAAAAACTGAGGCAAAATGCTTATTTTCTTCACTTTGTCCCCCAAAAAAAACGCAATAAAAGTAATAAACAAAGCCGTATGTACCTAAAAAATGGTACCAATAAAAACTACAGCTCGTCTCACAAAAAATAAGCCCTCATAGAGCTCCATCCATAAAAAATTAAAAAGTTATAAAACTTTGAATGTAGCGATATAGAATAATAATTTCCAAAAAAAGGGTTTTTATTGCAGAAAAGTGGAAAAACCTAAAAATAATATAAGAATTTTGGTATCGTTGTAACCGTACTGGTCCACAGAAAAAATGTATTGTGTAATTTATGCTGCATGATTAACGCTGTGAAAAAAAATAAAAAATCTATGGCAGATTGGATGCGCTTTCTCTCCCTGCTATCATAACAAAATTAATAAAAGTTTTACAATATAGTCTAGGCACCCAAACATGGCACCAATAAAAACTACAGGTCGCCATGCAAAAAACAAGCCCTTATACGGCCGCGACAGGAAAATAAAAAAGTTATGGCTTTTGAAAAATGGAAATGAAAATCCGCCAAAAATCGTTGCGTCCTTAAGGGGTTAAATAAGTTACCTGAAAGCGCTGCAGAATAAGTTTGCGCTATAACAGGTCCCTGTCCCCCTTACTGAACTAATCTCTCTGGTAAAAAAGGAAGAAACTAAAAGAGATGGAGCCATTATAAGTCAATGTGACACATCAGCATTTCCTTCAGAGATCCTGTTCAAACAGGATCTGATACCCCAGTGTGATCCCACAATGCATCAGTTCAGTCGGGAGTAGTTTAAGGAAATTAATCATTTTTTATCATAAACATCAATAGGTGAGTACTTCTGATATGTCATGTGACTAGAGGACCAGGAATGCTATTATTTCAGCCCCCACTTTATTATAGTCTTTAATGCATTATTTTGAGCTGAAGTGTCCCATTGTTCTATGTGAGTAAAGGACTACTAATTGGCCTACACTGAGAGCTGCGATTTCCTGGAATAGCTACTATAGCTCCATGATCAGGGACCAGCCCCCTGTCACATCCTCATTACTTTTTTAGAGACAGTACCGCCTGTATGTATGGAACTCATTTCAGAATAACACTTACCTCTTTATTTTAATAATGAACCTGTAATTATTCCAGGAAAAATCCATCTCTGTACGGAAGCCAATCAGATCACTTAGTCACAGAAAATAGTCAAGTGTAAAACCTACCTTTTATTAATCTTAAAGCCACTATTATTGCCCTATTAAGCCACTAATACTTGTGATACGGAGCACCTGCCCCAAAAGGGGTGACCCTGTGCTGGAATCTGACCCTATAACACCTTCTAGACTAACAACAGATCAGAAAAAGGTCATCTTCATTAACTGTGAAAACATATTGATTAGTTATTACACAAAGCAAATTCTAGAGCTATTGGGGCTTATTTACTAGAGATTAGCGAACGTACTCGTCTGAGCTTGATGCTCGCTCGAGTATTAGGGTGTTTGACATGCTCGTTACTCGAGACAAGCACCACGCGGTACTCGAGTCAATGACATTTCCCTCCCTGCATGTTTTGTGCCATTTGCTGGCCAATAGACATGCAGGAAACGCATTACCATTTCCTGCTGTGACGTTCCAGCCCTATCCCACCCCCCTGCAGTGAGTAGCTGGCGAGATCAAGTGACCGCTGAGCATATAAAGCAGTCCCACCCGCTGCTCGCCTCAGACACATGCTAGCAGAGATTAGGGAGAGTGCTACTGGTGCTATAGGGAGAGTGTTAGTGTCTTCAAGAACCCCAACGGTCCTTCTTAGGGCCACATCTGACGGTGTGCATTTCTGTTGTGGCTGCTGGGAGCAGTTTTGCACGTTTTTGTTTTTTTTCATCTTGGGCTCTGCAGACTATTGCATTCTCAGTCAATTATACAGAGTATAGGGACAGTACTGGTCAGGCAGGGACAGTGGTAGTGTAGAATACTGTCAACAAGTACCCCAAAAAAGCTTTTCCTTAAAGCTACCTCTGACCGTGTGCAGTTTACTGCGTGGCTGCTAGGAGTTGTAGTGGCTCACTATTAGCCAGCTAGGCCTTTCTGCAGCCTAGCGTATAATTTTTTTGGCCTACAGTGTGCGTAACATAACCGCTGTCAGCCTCCAAGTGCAGGCCAATAATCGCCTAATTTTTTACACCGCTCTGTGTCTGCTGTATTCAAAACACACCATGCTGAGGGGTAGGGGTAGGCCTAGAGGACGCGGCCGTGGACACGGACGCGGAGGTCCTAGTGAGGATGTGGGCACAGGCCAGGTTCCTGGTCCAGGTGAATCGCAGCCGGCTGCTGCGGGATTAGGAGAGAGGCAAGTTTCTGGGGTCCCCAGCTCCATATCACAATTTATGTGTCCACGTGGTAGACCTTTATTACAAACTGAGCAGTGAGAGCAGGTCCTGTCGTGGATAGCCGAAAATGCATCCAGCAATGTATCAACCACCCAGTCTTCTACGCCGTCCACTGCTGCAACTTTGAATCCTCTGGCTGCTTCTCCTCCTTCCTCCCAGCCTCCTCACTCCATGAAAATGACACATTCTGATGAGCAGACAGACTCCCAGGAACTGTTCTCGGGCCCCTGCCTTAATTGGGAAAAAATGGTTCCTCTCCCATCTGAGGAGTTTGTCGTGACCGATGCCCAACCTTTGGAAAGCTCCCAGGGTCCGGGTAATGAGGCTGGGGACTTCCCTGCAACTGTCTCAAGAGCTTTCAGTGGGTGAGGAGGTCGATGATGAGGTTGTCTATCTGTGAGGTAGTAGTAAGGGCAGTAAGTCCGAGGGAGGAGCGCGCAGAGGATTCGAAGGAAAAGCCGCTGGACGATGAGGTGACTGACCCCACCTGGTTCACTAAGCCAACTGAGGAGAGGTCTTCAGAGGGGGAAGCAAGTGCAGCAGCAGGACAGGTTGGAAAAGGCAGTGGGGTGGCCAGGGGTAGAGGCAGGGCCAGAGCGAAGACTCCCCCAACTGTTTCCCAAAGCACCCCCTCGCGCCAAGCCACCCTGCAGAGGCCTAGATCTTCAAAAGGTGTGGATGTCTTTCAGTGAGAGCGCGGACGACCGACGAACAGTTGTGTGCAAGCTGTGTCGCGCCAAGATCAGCCGGGGAGCCACCAGTACCAGCCTCACCACCACCAGCATGCGCAGGCATATGATGGCCAAGCACCCCATGAGGTGGGACGAAGGCGGTTCACCGCCTCTGGGTCGCACCACTGCCTCTTCCCCTGGGCCCCAACCTGCCACTCAGATCCAACCCCCCTCTCAGGACACAGGCACGAGCGCCTCCCGACCTGCACCCACACCCTCACCTCCGCTGTCCTCGGCCCCATCCAGCAACTTCTCTCAGCGCAGCATCCAGCTGTCGCTAGCGCAAGCCTTGGAGCGCAAGCACAAATACGCCGCCACGCACCCGCACGCTCAAGCTTGAAACGTGCACATTGCGAAATTGATCAGCCTGGAGATGCTGCCGTACAGGATTGTGGAAACGGAGGCTTTCAAAAACATGATGGCGGCGGTCCCACGCTACTCGGTCCCCAGTCGCCACTATTTTTCCTGGTGTGCCGTCTCAGCCCTACACCAGCACATCTCCCGCAACATCACTCGTGCCCTCACCAACTCGGTTACTGGGAAGGTCCACTTAACCACGGACACGTGGACAAGTACTGGCGGGCAGGGCCACTATATCTCCCTGGCGGCACATTGGGTGAATTTGGTGGAGGCTGTGACCGAGTCAGAGCCTGGGACCACACACGTCCTACCCACACCCAGAATAGCGGGTCCTTCCTCGGTTCTGGTATCTGTGGCGGTCTATGCCACCTCCTCTAAACCCTCCCCCTCCTCCTCCTCCAACAATGAAAACATTCTTGGCAAATGCTTTCGCTTTGGTCCGTCTTGCGCCGGTCTAAGAATTTCACCTCTAGTGGCACAATACGAATGCCCCCGGCCGTCCCTCTTAATTATGGCCCCAGTTCCGAAAACCAAGAAAATACAACCGGGGTCCTATTCCATTATTCCTAGCTGAAGCATTCAGCCGACCGGTAGAGCAATAGTGGAATACCAACTCCAACATGGGTGGCGTAGTGGGAGTTTACCGAGGAGTGGGCCTGAATGGCAGACATCTGCCAGGTCCTCGGAAACTTTGAGGAGTCTACCCAGATGGTGAGCGTCGATGCTGCAATCATTAGCGTCACCATTCCTCTGCTATGCCTGCTGAGAAGTTCGCTGCAAAGCATAAAGGCTGACGCTTTGCGGTTGGAACAGGAGACGGGGGAAGAGAGTATGTCGCTTGATAGTCAGAGCACCCTCATGTCTATATCTCAGCGCGTTTTGGAGGAGGAGGAGGAGGAGGGGGAGGAGCAGGAGGAGGAGGGGGAAGAGACAGCTGGGCGCACTGCAGAGGGTACCCATGCTGCTTGCCTCTCATCTGTTCAGCGTGTATGGCCTGTGGATGAGGAGGAGGAGGATCCTGAAAGTGATCTTCCTAGTGAGGACAGCCATGTCTTGCGTACTGGCACCTTGGCACACATGGCTGACTTCATGTTAGGCTGCCTTTCTCGTGACCCTCGCGTTAGACGCATTCTGGCCACTATGGATTACTGGGTGTACACCCTTCTCGACCCCCGGTATAAGGAGAACCTTTCCACTCTCATTCCCGAAGAGGAAGGGCATTAGAGAGTGATGCAATACCACAGGGCCCTGGTGGACAAACTGATGGTAAACTTCCCATCTGACTTTGCTAGCGGCAGAAGGGGCAGTTCCGAGGGCCAGGTAGCAGGGGAGGTGCGGAGATCAGGCAGCATGTACAGCGCAGGCAGTGGAACACTCTCCAAGGCCTTTGCCAGCTTTATGCCTCCCCAGCAAGACTGCGTCACCACTCCCCAGTCAAAGCTGAGTCGGAGGGAGCACTGTAAAAAGATGGTGAGGGAGTACGTAGCCGATCGTACCACCGTCATCCGTGATGCCTCTGCTCCATACAACTATTGGGTGTCAAAGCTGGACACGTGGCACGAACTTGCGCTGTATGCCCTGGAGGTGCTGGCCTGCCCTGCCGCTAGCGTATTGTCAGAGAGGGTGTTTAGTGCAGCTGGGGGAATCATCACGGACAAGCATACCCGCCTGTCAACTACCAGTGCCAACATGCTTACACTCATAAGGATGAACAAAGCCTGGATTTCCCCAGACTTCTCTTCTCCACCGGAAGAGAGCAGCGGAACCTAAAGATTCATTTCGCTGCAGCCGCAGATAAAAGCACTCTTCTCTATCACCGGAAAAACAGGGCATTTATCTTTGTCAATCTGTCTCTGACATTAGTCCTCCTCCTGCTACTCCTTCTCCAGAAACAACATGTTATCGCGCTGAACTGCCAATTTGTTCTGCGGCCCAAAAGGCTCATCTAGCAACGTTTTTACAATTTTTCAAAGTTTCAAAAGTATTGATACTTTATAACATGAACCAATTTTTTCAACAGGGCTGCCTCCAGGCTCTGTTACAAATTAAGCACCAGCGAGCTGTATCTTTCAAAAAATATTTATGGGTTTCACCTGCCCTCTTGGTTGATAAGTTTTTCAGAGGTACACTTGTACTCTTGGTACACTTATTTTTCGGGCCCACGCCTACACTCTTATCCAACTAATTTTTCCGGCCTTCGCCTACGCTCGTGGCACCCCAATGTTTCAGAGGTTGGCCTATACTATTACTACAGAAATTTAACTGGGGTCTGCCTGCCTATACTTCTGCTACAAGATTGTTACTGGGGTCTGCCTATACTTCTGCCATGTAAATGTTACAGGGGTCTGCTTATACTGCTGCTCCATAAATGTTACAGGGGTCTGCCTATACTTGTACAGAAATGGTACGACTGGAGTCTGCCTTTACTCCTGCTACTGAAATGTTAGAGGGGTCTGCCTATACTCCTGCTATCAAAATGTTACAGGGGTCTGCCTATACTTCTACTAAAGAAATGGTACTGGGGTCTGCCTATACTACTGCAACTGAAATGTTACAGGGGTCTGCTTATACCTTTTCTACTGGAATGTTACAGGGGTCTGTTTATACTATGGGTGCACACAGACTTCCCATTGCAGTGTTTTACCTATCTGGCCCAAAAACACTCACTGACTAGGGCATGAATTGTGGGCCGAGGCCAATATGTATTTTCTCTCGTGTTACCACAGTTATCTGAGAAACTCGTCTGGGCCACTGAAGAGGAGCGTTACTGTCCTAATGAGACGTTCACAGCTGTACTAGCATCGGAGTTCGCTCTATGCCCGCGTTTGCTGAGGGTGTGTGCAGAGGCCCATGTCCTCGGCGGAGTGAAAGTCTGTCATTTCCTCATGTTTATTACTTTCTTTTGGTTTCTTCGGCTCACTTACGCTGTGGGTGCACAAAGACTTCTCATTGCGGTGTTTCACCTGTCGGGCACAAAGTCACTGACTGACTTGGGTAGGGTGCAGAGTGCAGATGGCTTTTCCCTTGCGGTGTTGATTGAGCTATCCGACACCAACACAGAATGAATAGTGTGAGGGGCCCCGGATTGCCCATTGCTATGTAACTCGCGGCACCTTGGGTACCACAGTGTGTTTGCTGGAACCATGTCGTACCAAGGGCCAGCTCACATACTTCCCACACAGGCTACAGTGGGTCCTGGTCATGGTTTCTTGGCCTTGTAAGGCCACCTCCTCCTCCTGCTTGGGGTCAGGGGATCAGCACTGGGCATCATGTATTTGCTCTCATGTTACCACAGTTATCTGATACACTGGTTTGGGCCAAAGAAGAGGAGCGTTACTCCATTAATGAGACGTTCAATGCTGGGCTAGCATCGAAGTCCACTTCATGCCTACGATTGCTGAAGCTGTTGGCCGAGGCCTATGTCCCAGGGGAACTGCAACTGCGCCAGGTTGGGCCTGTGGAACTTTTTCCTGCTAATCCAGTCATTGGAGCGTTGAAAGAAAACGTAACTGATTTAATGAGCCTGTCGCAGATGAACTAGCATCGAAGTCCGCTTCATGCCTACGATTGCTGAAGCTGTTGGCCGAGGCCTATGTCCTGGGGGAACTGCAACTACACCAGGTTGGGCCTGTGGAACTTTTTGCTGGCTAATCCAGTCATTGGAGCGGTGAAAGAAAACGTAACTGATTTAATGAGCCCGTCACAGATGAACTAGCATCGAAGTCCGCTTCATGCCTACAATTGCTGAAGCTGTTGGCCGAGGCCTATGTCCAAGGGGAACTGCAACTGTGCCAGGTTGGGCCTGTGGAACTTTTTACTGCTAATCCAGTCATTGGAGCAGTGAAAGAAAATGTAACTGATTTACTGAGATCTTCACAGGTGTACTAGCATCGAAGTCTGCTTCATGCCAACGATTGCTGATGCTGTTGGCTGAGGCCTATGTCCCGGGTGAACTGCAACGGCGCCAGGTTGGGCCTGTGGAACTTTTTCCTGCTAATCCAGTCTTTGGGGCAGTGAAAGAAAATGCAACTGATTTAATGAGACCTTCACAGGTGTACTAGCATCGAAGTCCGCCTTATGACTACGATTGCTGAAGCTGTTGGCCGAGGCCTATGTCCTCAGCGCAGTGTAAATCTGCCATGTTTGGCCCCTCTGATTTCGTTATTGTTCATGTCTTGGGTTGCGTTGAACCCACCTATGCTGTTGGTGCACACAGACTTCCCATCGCGGTGTTTGACCTGTCTGGCACAAAGACACTGACAGACTTGGGTAGGGGGCAGAGTGCAGATGGCTTTCCCCTTGCGGTGTCGATTGAGCTATCAGACACCTAGACAGAATGAATACTGTGTGGGCACATGGATTCCCCATAGCTATGTAACTCATGCCCACGTTTGGAGCTCCTGACGGAGGTTGACACTTTATTGGAATGAAGATCGAACGTCAATTTCTCATTGATTCTCTACAGTATTGTGGGCTATCGCCTCCCCCCTTTTAAAGAGGGTCGCTGCCTGCCCCTGCCAACCCTCTGCAGTGTGTGCCTCCGGTTCCTCCTCATCGCAGACACACTTATAAATAGACATGAGGGTGGTGTGGCTATGAGGCCAGCGTGTGGCATGAGGGCAGCTGAGGGCTGCGCAGGGACACTTTTGTGTGCGCTGCGGACGCAGGGTCGTGCGGGGGGTTGGGCAGCATGTAACCCAGGAGAAGAGGCAGTGGTGTGACCCGCAGGCAGTGATTGTGCTTAGTTGGAGGTAGTGTGGTGCTTAGCTAAGGTGTGCCTTGCTAATGAGGGTTTGTCCAAAGTACAAATTGTTGGGGGGGGGGGGGGGGGGGGGAGTCATATTGTCCTTAGACATTATTTATGCCAGTTTGTCAGCTTTATTGGTCAGATACCCAGTATTACTCACCACACAGTTTAGATGATTTTTTTTCAAATTTCAAATGTGTCCTTAATAACTGTTCAGACCTCTCTCATTATTCAAGCCCCTTGATACATCTGACACGTCATGGAACATATGTGCACCACAAATTGAAATCCATGTCAGCTATGAGGCTGGAATAGATTCCTGCTATATTTTGTGACAACTTCTGCTATAAATTACAGTAGACCTGTCTGGGCACTGATGGTCACTGATGCCACTAATGGTCACTGATGGCCACGCTTCCTCACATGCCCTACGTTCTTTGCAAAGTGGTGAGCATAACGTCAAATTGAAAAAAAGTTTTACGTTTTTGCGCAAATACAACATCTGTCTAAATTTGCAACTTTTTATGCCAGTTTTCTTACAAGGTGCTTTGATCTGTGCCCCCAATTATTTTTTTTAATAGCTGCCCATGTCACAGTCACTTATTATGATATGAGAACGTGAATTTCTCCTTTAGAATCATTCAGAGTATGGATTATCACCCCAACAGGTTTTGTTGCTAACACTCTGTGATTCATAGTGTTTTTAATGAGCCATAATAGAAAAATGTGTATTTTACACACGTGACACCTAGGGGGCGCTGCGGACGCTACTTCTGTTTAGCTGATTGCAGTTCACTAACTTGAAGGTAAGTTGAAACAATGCTCAGTAATTACTATTGGGAATCGCAGCAGCTACTTACCTTTTTTTTCAGGAGGACAGAATTCAGTGTTGCAGGCTTGGGATGATATAGGTCTTTGACTGGCAAGGCAAGCACTAGATGGGCGTCCATAATTAAGACACTGAACTTCACGTTGCTGAACCCCTCCTCCGCAAGTCACTGAGCACTGAAAGAGAACATAAAAACCACAAGTCAGTATTATCCATGTGCAAAATGAAAACCCGATTTAAGTCTCTATGATATACAGACAGCAAAAAAAAACATTTCAGCGGGTTTTCTGGGACTCCAATATTGTAGTAGGACAGGTCATCCCTTAGGATAGGTCATCAATACCTAATAAGTGGTGCTCCACCACTTGGGTCCCACACCAGTCAGCTGTTTGAAGAAATTGCAGCACTCAGGCGTACCATTGCATACCAGCGCCGTACATTTCATAGCTGTAAGCCCTGCTACATATAACCGCGAGCTCTTGGGATATTAAATACAATGCTGACCATTAACACTTACAGCTGACATTCTTCATTTTCTCTACCCCCGGGGGCGTTAATGAATTTGAGTTCAGGTAAGAAAAATGAAGGCCCCATTACAATCAGTAATTACAATGCTTGCTTTATGTAGGGGCCTACTCACGTGTGTGTACCCATGTTTCGCCTTTAAAACCCACTGGTGAGCGTGTGCTGCCATTGTTCACAGGGGCCCAACATTCTGAGGCGTGAGGGTGTTGGGATCCAATCGTATTTACGCTCCATATTACAGATGTTTATGTGAATAATACGGAGAACTCAAACTCCTCTGATTTGCAATATATCCTAGTTTGGTCTGTATTAAAGACCAAAGGAGGCCATTAAAGTCAATACGTATTTGTGCATGAAATCAATGGAGCATTTTTTCACAATAAATACGCACTCACAAAGCGCAGGGAATATGTAATAGTTTTGGTCCATGAAAAAGGAAGCTGAATACGCCCGGTGAGAACAAGACCTTTGTGGGAGATGTCCTATATGTATTTTCTGTATTTTTGTCAACTGTGAAGATGCTATGTTGTGTTTCCAGTCTGAAACTCTGGGGGAAGGGAACATCACCCCCCCCCCCCCACCTCCACAAGAATTGGAGGAGCAGTGCTTTGTGTCCATAAACTGGTCAAACCAGTTCTAACTGGCAAAAACCTATCTAGGAATGTCTCTTGGACAAGCAGAGGGGAGACACAGGATGTTCTTCTCATGGGACCAAATTCAAGAATCAACTTTGTTTCGCGGGACAACCCCTTTAAGGAGAGCACCTAGGAGGTGAGTGAGGAGACTTATAAAACCATTCATGCTCCTCTGGAAAATATGCAAATAAGAAAGATGGAACAATACGTCTGCAGCACCACCTATTGGATGACAGCATTTCTGCAAATCAATGTCCGACCCTTTATACAACACCGTGAAATATAATAATATACATGGCAGGCAGCTGAGCTCATCCTCTTCTGTGCTGCCTCCTGTGGTCACTCCTCTCACTGCAGCGTGCATGCTGCACCAATGAGGCGCTCGTTGTCAGCGGACGGTGGGGCATTGGTGCTGGGCTCCATAGCGGCACCACTTTCATTTAAATGCAGACCCATATATTTGGTGGACAGGGGGACTCAGCGCTTTGAATTTACTACCGCAGTAATCTCCCAGCACCAGCGCAGATTAGTAACGTAAACTACCCACAAAATAAAAGAGTCACCTGTGTATGTCGTGGGCCCTACAGTGCCTACAAGAGCAGAAACAGGAGCCGAGGGCCCCATGACTAGGCACAAAGGGGGCCTGGAGCCAGTGCTCTGTCCGCACCAATTATAATCCGGCTCTACTCAATCCAGATGACTTCAAAACACATCAACGCAATCCCATCCTGAAACCCCCTAAAACTCCATTTTAATCTCAGGTTGTAATACAACAAAACAGGGAAAAAAACTGTGAGATCAATACTTTTGTAAGACACTGTAAAGCCTATATAATATGGATATCTATATCGACATGTGCGCTTATCTGGGTTGTGCAGCCGGTAGAAGCTGAAATCTGACTGCTTAATATGTTAAACAAAATAGATGATATGCAGACATTAAACCCTCCACCCCGGAGTCCAGGGGTCCCTAGCCGGTCTCTGTTAGCATCCAACCAGCAGGGTCTGCAGCCATCATGCGCCATAATTAGTGAATGGCTGCAGTGGTCACATGCTGGTGCAGCATGACATCACTACTTCAATGCGGGGGACCACTGGAGCGCTGGCGGGGATTCAACAGGTTAGTACTGTCTCTGTTGTTATTGTCTGTATTGTCTGATAGATGTTCTTCCCCCTCAGTGACCGGCACTTATGTCAACCACAAGAACCATCCAATCACTAGTTTTGATTTTACCAGATGAGGCACAGGCTGAGCTTTTGCACCAGCACCCATGGGCCTTCATACGTCTCTGAGTATAGTGAAACCTCTCCAAAAGACCCCCTCTCTGAGAAGACAACCCCCGATCCAAACCAGATTTACTGAAACCAATTTTCAGTTAAGTCTCCGGCAATCCAGTGCTACAGTCTCACGTTTCTTCCAAGCTCTAACAGAAGTCAGGTGACCACTGCCTGCCAATCAGAGACTTCCATGTCCCTGGTTTAAACTCCTGTCATCATGGCACCCAGGATGTGAGCGCTGATGCAGGGAGAACGGGAGGTGATGCTGCGGCCTCTGATTGGCAGGCAGCAGTCACCTGACTTCCACAGTCAACAGAGACCATGAGAATCACAGGGCTAAATAGTTGGATGTCCGGCCCTCGGAAAGTAAAGACCATTCTATTGTTTTAACCCATTAGGCTCTAGTTTAATTTAAGGTTTAGTGAGCTACTAAGTTGGCTTTAGGAGAAGCTCTGCTCTGTACTTTGCCTTATTCAGGGGTATTTATTTTGAGCAAACTATAATATACATTTCCTACATTTCCAAATATACATTTATCGCACAATATCTGCATTGGAGAAACCTGTTAGATGAAGGACTTAATACCAGCAGCAGTGGACGTCAGGAGGATGCGGGGATGGCATTACCTGGGACCATGGGGAGGAGTACCAGGCTCCTTGATGATGGCTAATACCAGGCTGGAACGGGGATCTCAGACATTCCGGCTGTTGACAGACTCTTTCGAGCTCTACGTTTGGTTTCTCCAGGTGGAAGCATTTCTTTGCAGCGATATCTCGGGATTTTCCTGAGATGTACTTTTCTATACATTGTAATATTCTTTTGTGAAAGCCTGAGCCGCAGGTAACAGAGCACTAAAGGAAAAACAGTTACAACGTGTCAGATCTAGAAAAATCTAAAGGCAATACAAATAAGTAGAAAGCACTGAAATGGATATTTCCATCTGAAGCATTTATGTCATTTGCCCATCCAACAGGGAAGACCTGGGAGCCACGGATCCCTACTAACTGGCCGCTTACTGCATCTGCTTCAAAGTAGATGGGATGTTACTAGGCAGTTATAGAAGGAGCGGATCAAATGTGGCCACCTCTTCATGAAAGGCCCGCACTTAGTGATCATTTATGGGTTAACCATAGATGCTTCAGATGAGACTATCCCCTCCTCCCTGCTGTGTGATAATGGCACATACATGGTCACACATACTACAAACTCTCTATTCCCCCCTGCAGGCAGTCCAGTTCCTTCTCTCCCCCCCCCCCCCCCCCCCCCCCCATCACTCTAGGCTGTAATGTCTCCTCCATCCTCTCCTTCCTATTGGTGAGATGGTTCTTCTCTGTTACTGTAGCCTGCTGGGTGACATCTCAGAGGCTTCTGCTACAGGATCAACAGTGTGTGTGCTTAGAGTTTAACAGTCTGCAGAAAATAATCTATAAGCAATTTGCAGATTAGAAGTATTCCGGAGATTTCCCAAAACTCCATTCACTAGACGTGTCTTGCAGCCAAAATATGCAACAAGTGCACAAAGCATGAACATGATATAAGGAAGGCTTCTACTGGTAGAACTGGACTACAGAGGAGAATGGGGCTGATTTACTAATACTGTCTTATAGCTGGACAGTGCAAAAGCAAACTAAACTGTCTTAAAATGCGCCAGCTTTATCACCGTTGTGAGATGGATGTAGGAAAAATTGTGGTTATAGGCGCAACCCCAGTTAACTCAAAGAGGCACGAGACGTGTTTTTGAGCTTGTCTCCTGTTTTAATTTGAAAGTTAATCCAGCATATAGACGTGTTTCGGGGCCGTTGCGCCCCTTCCTCAGTATTTTAGCTGGGGATACACGGCCAGCAGTGGTGTGTTCTCTTTGCAGAGGAGTGGAGCTGTGTATCCCCAGCTAAAATACTGAGGAAGGGGCGCAGCAGGCCGAAACACGTCTATGTGCTAGATTAATTTTTAAATTAAAACAGGAGTCGAGTTACAAAACACGTCTCGTGCCTCTTTGAGTTAAATTGGATTGTGCCTATAACCACAAATCTTCCTACATTTATCTCATATACTTGCACATCCCCCTTGGAAGGTGTGATGCTTCATGGACTGGCTGCACCCTCTTAGACTCGTCAAGAATCGATCAATTTCACTCCCATACTTAGAATGAGGGAGGAGAAAAACAAAACCAAACCCCTTTTCCATATGGGTATGGTATATAGATTTGCTCCGCTCCTTCTTTTTCTTCTCCTCTTTCATTAGCTCGATCACTGTGACTCATGCTGGATGACAATCTTGCGCTTTCTAGACTGTTTACATGTATACCACCTATCAGCTGGCTTAGTTTTATGCCGAAATGTTGCTGCATTTTTGGCGCACAATGTCCAATTTAGATCACACCTTTCTCATGAAGCCAACCCCCTATTTGGACTAGATGAAAAAAAGTGTGTAAAGCAATGTCTGAAAGCCAACATAAATGTGGTGCAAAGTATGTAGAAGAGTTTCTGCAGCAGTAGTGAACTGGCCCCAATGTTAGTAGGCAGAATCCACCAGTCAATCACAAGAGATGCAGAAGTTCTTACACAATCCTTCCACGATCCAAGGATGTAAATCAACTACTAAGCTACAATGCAGAGTGATATAGGTTTACATTATACAGCTATGGGCCCAAAGTTTTCTAAAAGGGACTTTGCACTGTACAGAGGTTTTAACACTAGTAAATTGTCTTGTGGGTTATATACACTGCCAGTGTCAATGGCTGCGTGATGTTTGGTTGGCATTGGGTATTGGAGAGGGCACACATGACAATTTACTAGTACCAGGCACCAAAACTGATGGGAGAATGAGAGAAGGGGGAGGGGCAGGGGCTAGAAGCTGGTATACAGACTTGTGGGATGATGTGATGGGTCCTTTATAAGAAGGGTAACACTTTAATGGTATTTATAAAGCAGTTTATGTGTATATTAATAAGGATGATAAGAGTTACAGTTCAGATGCTTTTACACCAAAGTGCAGGAAGGAAATGCAGCTATGAACACTGGGTAAAGTTTATTTTCCGCAAACTTTATTTTTTGTTTTGTACAAACCCTTCATGCAGCACAGAGGACAGAGCTCTATATTGATGTATGTAGATCTATCTGTATATAGAAGCTCTTACAATGCCACTTGTTGGATTCCTCTTGGGTTCAGTTATCTTTTCCAATATCTGAGATATGGATGCTATGCTTTAATGAAGTTCATATCTAAATTTAGAGCTGCTTTCATTACATTAATGCCCTCAGCTGTTCGGATCTCAATGTCTCTTTCTAAATGTCTTTGATCGTGATTGCATGGAATTCCCCTGTTCAATGGGTCTCAATGAGTCTACAGCCTGGTGGCTCCTTGGGTGGGGTTATTAGCCACAGCACATTCTCCGATGCCACAGGACGGGGCACTTTCTTTCTCTTCATCTATTGACCCTAAAGAAACCACACATCACTTGGACATTTTTGTGAAAGCTCCATATAAATAACATTACCAACACAGCCTTACCTTCGACCAGCTGCTCACCAACCATTGCAGCTCTTTGGATTTGCAGCGTTTAACCAGACAGTTCTCCTGTGTTTTGGGCTTAAATTCCGAAGTGCAGGCTGAGTCATGAAGAATCTGGCCTCGGAGGGAAGGGTTAGTACTCTTGCAAGCCACTGACCGCTTTCTCCAGCCTTTGCCACAGGTTTGAGAGCACTAAAAACATGAAGTAACCACGCATCAATTGGTTTCAGCATTTGTAGTGTGTGATCACAGTGCAGAGAAGAAAGACTGCTAAAGTCACAACAAGGAAGAGTAATGCATGCAAGCTCTTGTGGTTCAAAAAGCCTCTGTCACTTACTATTAGTCTTATTAGCTTATGGGCTGAGAGTAGGTGACCCGCTGAGTCTGGGGATATAAGTGTTATACTTACCTCCCCCGTCGTTCCCCTGGTGAGAGCACTGAAAAACGCATTGAGCGGCACTGCTAAGTTGTCCTCCGTTATAAAATTAGAACAGGTGCACTACTTAGTATGTCGCTCAATGCACTGCCCGGCTCGCATCGGGGAATGATCAGCAGGGAAGTATACCACTTACAACCTCGGACTCAGAGGGTCAACTATTTTCAGCACATAAGCTTAGCTCATAGGACTAAAAGTAGATGACAGAGTTTCTTCAATTTTCATGTGCCCATATTTCAGATTTTAGAACAGCCTCTATACAGGTTTGGACTCCATGATGACTCACTTTTCTCAATTACCTTACATGAGCCAACATGGTAACATACTATGGCATGTTAAGCTGAAAAAAGACAACTGTCCATCCAGTTCAGCCTGCTATCCTGCAATGTTGATCCAGAGGAAGAAAAAAGACGTCGAAGATGCAGGAGCCAATTTTAATCATTTTAGGGAAAAATTTTCTTCCCGACTACAATCTGGCAATCAGTGTAATCCTCGGATCACCGACCCTTCTGAGTAGTCAGTGATATCCAGTATAAAAAAAGCCTACAGGCTTGTTCATGCACCACACTTTGACCCCTTTACCTGATCTTTGGTGGATGATTTTGGTGTCATTAAATTTGTGACATCCTCCTCACCGCCACAAAATCATAAAATTTGAATTTAATACATTGAGTGACTGTTAGGCTGGCTACCCATGTTTGCCACTCTCTTGCTGTTCTGAGGAGACGCGGGTGTCATTCTGCTCCTCCTATATGAATGCGTTTGTAGCTTGGTACTTTCCATCAGCACTGCAGGAGTTACTCCTCCCCAGTGCTCTTAGCCCAGCTGCAAGGTAATAGGCTATTGCTCTCCTATTTAGCTGAGCTGGGGATCCTCCCCCTTGCCAGAGTATTGGTGCGAGTTTGCCTCAGTCACCTAGCAAAGGTCTCCTGCTTCTGACTTCTGTGTCTACCTCAATCCTTGGACTTGACCTGGATTACGTCTGTACTTTGACTACCTCATCACTGGACCAAACTGATTGCAGTTTGGACTGTTTTGCGGTGCTTTACACCAGTGCCTCTGACTTCCATGGGTCAGCTGCCAACTACACCAGGACTATTCCAGGAGGTAACAGCCTGCCCTGTTTCCTGCAGCCAAAGCCAGATCTCTGTACAGGGGTTAAAGGGTGGATACCAGGGAAATGC
This sequence comes from Eleutherodactylus coqui, assembly GCF_035609145.1. Taxonomy (NCBI): domain Eukaryota; kingdom Metazoa; phylum Chordata; class Amphibia; order Anura; family Eleutherodactylidae; genus Eleutherodactylus; species Eleutherodactylus coqui. The sequence goes on along the minus strand of NC_089845.1, from coordinate 6,789,367 downwards.
CAGGATAACGGATTTAGGATTAGCCCAAAGCCAAACTGTTTAGTTGGCCCACACTTGCTGTCCCTAACAGTTACCTGTCAAGCCAGTACAAAGTTCCTATGTTAAGAATAGGGCCCAAAACCGACCCCTGTGGTACCCCACTAGTAAAGATGACCCCCTCCAATACTGCACCCTGTGGTGCCCCACTAGTAATGGTGACCCCTCCAATGCTGCCCCTGTGGTACTCCACTAGTAATGATGACCCCCTCCAATACTGCCCCCTGTGGTACGCCACTAATAACGGTGACCCCTCCAGTACTGCCCCCTGTAGTACCCTGCTAGTAACAGTGACCCATCCCCCCTCCAGTGGTTTCCAAAAATTAACGGTGACCCTTCCAATACTGACCACTCTGGTACCCCTCTAGTAACCCCTCAAATACTGACAGACGGAGGTTCCAACACAGATATGAAACCACCCTTAAGGTTTTGTATGTTCTGTAACTTCAAACTGTATAAACAAATATATGTCCATACGCTGTCAGTACCGACCCCATCACATCAGGAAAGCTTTTCTTTAACAGAATCCCTGGGTAAGCCCTTCCCGACCTCCTAGTACGGGGTGCACTCCTTGCCTCCTATCATCCAGCTCCAGCATAAAGCTGGGATACGCTCCTGTAACATCTGCTCTCCACTGATTCCTCCTGCCAGGATTTAGGTTCTCCAATGCAGAAGGTATAGAGGGAAATATTTATGTATCTTATTTTTCTTTACTCAGTAAATTATGAAAGACCATTTTTTAGAAAATGGTTAGAAAAGCATTTATCATATTTAGATGATCGTTCAATGGAAGAACCCCAAAACTGGATAGAATAAGGAAAATACTCAACAGTTATACTTATTGAACCAAAATGCTTTCATTACCTCCGACCAAGGTCCAATGCTCCACGCCAGCGGACAGCTCTGTGTGCTACAGGTTTGCCGGTGGGCCGGTGGGGCCGCGGAACAAAGTTTATTGGCCACAGTTTGCATCTTGTAGTTTGCCTTCTGCTTACAGTGAATCTGTCTGAACTGTTCGCCCGTCCCACATGTCTGACTGCATGTTGTCCAGTTTCCTACTGACCAGCTGCAATGACATAAAAGTCTTTCCATGTTAATGAGCGTCCTGGCCCGACCACGCCTATACTGACCCAAACTCAGAGCATAATAGGGATCTATAGTTTGGGTCAGTAGACCTGCAGTCGGGCCGGAACAGTCGTCTAGATTACCTGTGATTGAGTCTCCACTTTGTATTTCCCATTTTGACTCAAAAAACTGCATCAAGAACTACCATAAAATATCTGGATTAAAAAAAACAAAAAACTGTGATTCCTTTGTGTTCTGCAGTGGAAAGTAGGCCCAATGCACACGAGCGGATTTGCAGTGCGGAATCCAGAGTGGGCATCCGCCTCCAGATTCCACAGCCAATACAGCCCATAGACACACTATAGAAAATTGCTTTTCCCAGTCCACAAGCAGTATGAGCTTTAAATGAAGTCAAGGGAAGCCGTCCGATCCGTGGCTTGTCCGTAGCTGTCACTGCGGACGGGCCACGGAATCTACGTCATCACCTAGTGATGGAGCAGCGCCATCTGTACTGTACATGTGCACCGGCCGGCACATCCGCTTTACAGATAAAGAACACTGCGGATGGGTACGCAGGGGCCGGCAGGGATCGCCGGCGGGCACTGGGTTGGTTTGCGATGCAGGATCCCACATGCAGAATCCGGCCCGGCCGCGTGCATTCGTGACTGTGTGTAAATCTGCAGTTGCAAAAATCACACCATATTTTTCAAATTTGTGTGGATTTGGGTGCGGAATTCTGCAGATCTGACACAGATTTCAATGCAATGAAAGGGTGAAATCATGGCGGAAAATCCCCAGGAGACAATTGACAAGTTGTGTTTTTTAAATCTGCACCACATGTTAATTCTGTGCAAACTCCATAGCGCTGATGGTTCCGCAGCAGCTGCATGACACTTGTAGAAATCTCATCCACTTGGCTTTACTGCAGATCTACCGGAAAATTGTTTTTCATACAGTTTTTGTGCCAGAAGCAGAGGAAGGAATGAGGAATATAAAGGAAGGGCTTCTACTCCTCCGTCCCACTTCATCCACTTCAGATACCAGATAAAACACTGCAGAGGCACGTTACCAAAACCACTGAGTGAAGCCTAAAGCTCGTAGTGAATGACGTTATTCTTGTAAGTAAGCTCAGGAGTTTCACCAATGTATTACCTGAAATAACATATATTGAGAGTCGGCAGTATGAAGAATGTGAAGAGGAAGAAATAAGTACAACAACCGCAGATAGTGATGGAATTAGATTAAGAATGGGGGGAACTATATTTTTATACAAAGTGCGTCAGTAAAGTGTTGTAGTGGCCCAGAGTTATTGGGACCCTCCAGAAGTGTGAATGTATTGGGTGCTTACTGTCTTGTCAGGGTCTTTGTGTTGTATGAATATGATGTGTATTGCATAACTGCAATACTGAATGGGTTACTGTCTGGGTTATGACTGGAAAAGTATATTTTGTATGTCATGTGATCTCGTGATATAAATGTGTTTGCAAGGCGCATAAGTGAGGCTTTTTGGGGGGCTGTTGATGGGGTTCGGTTCTGGACCTGGCAGCTGTGGGGAGTGAGTGGAGCTGCTAGAGACCCACGCGGACATCTTCAGTCCATGAGGGCCATGACGGAAGAAAGGTAACCTCAACTTTTCCTGGGCTTGTTATACCCAGGAGATATTGGTGGGTTGCCCCCGCTGAATGGCTGGAGAAGAAGAAGAGAGTGGCCCGCCATGGCAGAATGGAGTGTGTGTTAGATGTGAGTGCCGACTGGCCGAGAGGTGGAGAGGAGAAGAAGAGTTGTGCCAGGCCTGGAGCCCTACAGATAACTGAGACTGTAGACTACTTGGTGTACCCGTGATTTCCTCCCTGTCGCATCACTTTGTGAAGCTTGTACTGAATATTCTGCTAGCGTGGATGATTTCTTGCTGAACTATAAATAAGTTTGTTCAAGTAAAATGGCACTGCTGACTGTTCCTGGCTTTGCCAATTACAAACTATTCTGTGCCTGTGGACCAATTCTTTCAGCATCCGTATTCACCGCAGAGGAAGGAATGGTGGCGTCACCCATGACAAAAAGACTAAGGAAAACCATAGCTAGGTTCACCACCCCTTTTAATAGCCTGCTGTTGGCCCCCTGGACGTGTTCCTGGTTACACTCCAGGTGGGAGACAGTAGTGCCATTGTAACAAGGCCTAAACTCATCCCCGTCGTCTCCTCGGCTGGGACCTGCTCCTCGGACGCTGCAGTGTGATAAGGCTTTTCTTGTAAAGTTATTCAACTGCATGTTAGATGTGACATGCAAAGCATATTTAGTGTCTCAAATTGGTTTTCCAGCATAAACATTAGTGGCTTATCCATAAATGCCTAAAGGTTGGCGGTTTGACCTATGGGACCATACATTAGGAGAGGACATGGGTGCTCTCACTGACCATGCCAGGTTAGGTGGCTGCCAGCCATTTACATAAATCCTTCAGACTTGAACGGAGAGAGCTGCAGCAATATATGGCCACTTCTCCATCCAATATCTGGACATGGCAGTTGAATGTCGTGGCAGATCAAAGGCAAACAGATTGGGTAACCTTTTCTGTCCCAGGGGTGGGGTCGGCGACAACACAGTGGCTCACTCAGTCTGTGTAAAAGTCCAAATTACTTTTATTTCCTTCAATAGGAAATCCACTGCAAACGCATAAACCACTGGCAGCACATACACTTAGTATGAGAAATAATAAACGCTTGCCCGTCAAGGCGCTAACTAAACAGTAGTTCCCTCACTAAAACATGGCCTAGTGTCACTACATGTACCCAACAGGGTGTCAATCTGGTGGCGTCCTTGCCCATCAGACTCATGGCTGTACCACAGCCTCTCTCACTCTTGCTGACAGTCAGCTTCCCCCTGAGTGTGGCAGGAAGTTATCCTTTTATCTTACTTCCAGCCACACCCACAGGTGTTCTCTCCTTTTCAGGCACAAGAATACCTGTCTACAGCCCCCTACAGGCCATTCGGTGTACTGCCCTTCTACATAGACCATTTTACTTTAACTCACGATAGTTCACCTCTTATTATTTGCTGTATTTACACTTATAGTCCAGTTACTACTTATGGTTTATCCAAAGTATTTACAGTAAATATGAACAAACTCAGCAACAGATTCAAATACTCAGAAGTTACTTTCTAATATATCACATAGTAGTCTTTGCTACAGTACACTCATAGGGATGTATGAATGTATCAGATATCTACAGATGAGCATATAACATACAGTGCACTGCTTCACTGCTCTGGAATATTGGGGATATACAGTATTTTCCCAAAAAATACCCCTTACATATACAATTTACATTCAACAGACAATAATGGAGATTTAAAGAGGTCGCCCACTTTGGCAATCACATTTTGTTCAACGGGTTCACCAGAAATAAGCTGGTCACGGCAAGCACCACTGTTGGGAGGGCTAGTGCTCTATTTCCTACAATAAAGATGAAGGCTTAAATAGTTCTCATTTGCAGTAAATTAATAGGCTTTCCATGTAATCCATGGACACCCTGGGTCTCCTGTAGAAGAGTATGGACAGGCCAGATATGGGTGATGGTGGAGGCAACAGGCTGCTGGGCACCTGACCAAGGCCACCAGAGCAGCCGGTTGCTCCTGTCCCCAATAGCTTCCCAGATAGGGAACACACATGGCCAAAGTGATAGGGTGCACAGTTGGGGACACGTTGATGCTGTCAACTTGACAATGTTTACTTGAGGGAACTCAATACTCATTGAACAATTCTTTTAAACCTGTTTCAGTCATTCAGTTCTGAGGTTCTCGTTCATGTTGTTATTTGTTTAGTCATTCACGACCCTCGGCGACCCTAAAGGCTTCCTCCTCCATGTTTTTCGGTTTTACACTGCTTCTTTCAGTTGTGTGATATCAATACCAGTATCAGCTCTGACAGTATCAGCCATTGTGTTCTTTGGCGGGCGGGTCTTCTTTTGCCATTAATCTGTCCAAGCATTACAGATTTTTCTAGCAACTCTGCTCGCATTACATGGCCAAAATACGTGAGTCTGAGGTTCACGTTACTTCTCAGCAAGCAATAAGAGTTGCAATAAAATAGCAAATTACTTTCACCTGGTATTGAAGGAGAACAGTGGTGATTTCAGCAGCGAAAGCTCCTTTAACTTTTCCCCTGTGTACTACTTGGAGGTTGTTAGGCAGCGTGATGGGATGGTGGAGGATCTGGTCTCCTTGAGGTCTTCTTCAGAGAATTATCTCACATCTCAGGAATTCAGGAAGAACAGGACCTGAATGCCAAGCATCCTAGTGAAGTGGCAGGGCTCCTGTGCCAACCACAGCTTACGGAAGATCCACAAGTGTTGCAGGATCACTAGAACATAGGAGCTAGTTCTGGAAGTCTAAGGACGGCTTCTTACGAGAGTATGCGCAAAAACACCGGCTCTGTGCAGCATATTTGCGGTTGAACAAGGTTTGAAGTACATAATCCGCGTGCTGCGCGCATGTCTGTGCACAGTAATGTACTTTTTGCACACACACCCAGTTCACACACGAGCGCGACTCCCCCTTTCTGTGGATTTCATGGCTATTTAAAGTCTAATGAGCTCCAGATGTCGTGTCACGCACCCTTTTCCCCCTGCGTATTTTTGCACCTCCCAGAGCCTTTTATGGGACTTTTGCAAAGCAAATCGCAGGAAAATAGAGCAGGCCCTACTCTTTCCTATGTGTATGAAATGTGCGCACAAAATGCTCTAATGAGAATGAACCCATTGATATCAATGAGCTCCATTCTCTATGTTTAGCGCGCTAAGATTTTGCATGCGCCAGCATCTGTGCAAGCATGGTTTTGTGAAAAAGCCCTAAGAGTTTCCACCCAGGGAGTATTGCAGTGCCTCGTCACTGTGCCAAAACATTAAAGGAGCAGTAGCACTATAATTATCATTACAGTACAATCATGGGGTGTAAGCTAAAACAAGCGAAAAGTAAGGGGTCCCTGCTACATTCCCAACAGCTATCCCTTCTTGTAGCCAAGCTCCACTCTGGCTAATTGCTGGAAGCCCTGCAGTACCCCTCTACTAATTCCAAATTCTGTAATATTTGATAATAGGTTCTGTAAAGCAGACCGCACTTCTTGGTGCATGAGATAAATGTATTCTGCGGATTGCTTCCATGATCTGTACATACATTATGATGATTGTATGGGCATAAGAGTAACTGACTACCAGGCTCTCGCTGTAATGGTTGGGATCAGAGAAGCCTCCCATCCTGAATGTTTTACCCCTTAAACTAAACAATAGTGACATCAGCATGTAAGATTTGTGTTACGGCACTCTGCCCCCTGAGCGCCAGGTGGGGTGCCCTGAACTTCCCGCACCCCACTGTCCCTGCCTACTTGCCTCGGCCCTGGCTAACCCCAGGCGGACAACTGGGCGGCGGTCCCTGCACTGGCTAGGGACCTGGCGACTACCTAGGTGGAACTAACTAACGGGGGACAGAGTGCCGACAGAAAAGGCAGGTGGAACAGACCGAAGGGACAAACAGTTTCAATAGCGATTTATGGAACACCCTGTGAACCCTCCATGTGGCTGGCAACCCCAGCTCGTAGGCGAGTGGGTTCACCACACGTGTGATGGCAAACGGCCCCACGTAACGTGGCGCCAGCTTCAAGGACGGGACCCGCAATTTGAGATTTTTAGAAGACAGGTATATCTTCTGTCCCACCCTGTAAGGTTCAGACACAGACAGACTCTTCTCACTACGCAACTGCATACGGGCCCCCGCTGCCTCCAAGTTTCTCTGTACCGCTTTCCATACTCCCCGAAGCGTATCTGTGGCGACATCAGCTGCAGGACAGACCGACGGAGTAGAGATTGCTGTAAGGAAGCGAGGATGCTGACCGTATACACAAAAAAATGGAGCCACCCCAGTGGAAGAACAAAGGCGGTTGTTTAGTGCAAACTCTGCCAAGGGCAGGAACTCTGCCCACAGATAAGCCTTTTCGCTGGCAAACAACCGTAAATATTGCACTAAATCTTGGTTCTTCCGCTCAGTCTGACCATTAGTCTGCGGGTGGAACACTGAAGAGAAGGAAAGCGACGTTCCCAGGTTTCTGCAGAAGGCACGCCAAAACTGCGACACAAACTGAACCCCGCGATCAGACACAATATTTTGGGGAACCCCATGCAGGCGAATTATTTCCTTTACAAAAATCGTGGCGAATTCTTTTGCCGAGGGTAGCTTTTTTAACGCCACAAAATGTGCCATCTTTGAGAACCGGTCGACCACCACTAAGATAGTGGTGCACTTCTGGGATTCTGGTAGGTCAGTGATGAAATCTACTGATAAGTGCGACCATGGACTGGAAGGAACCGGTAGCGGTCTCAGAGGACCCTCCGGAGGACGCTGCCGACTCTTATTGTGAGCACAGACCGAGCAACCCCTCACAAAGTTGCGGATCTCCTGTGACATGCCTGGCCACCAGAAGTGTCTGGAACAAAGCTCCAGGGTCCCCTGGAACCCTGGATGCCCTGCGAGAACCGACGAGTGAGATTCATCCATGACTCTAGGACGTAGGGTCTTTGGCACAAACCATCTGCCCTCCGGCACCCCCGAAGGAGCGTCCTGCTGAGCATCCTGTAGTTGAGGGACGAAGTTAGACTCTACAGCTGCCACCACCACGCCAGGGGCTAAGATATTCTCGGGAGTCATGGTCTCACTATCTGGTACCCCGAAACTCCGTGACAGGGCGTCCGCCTTCACGTTCTTCTCTCCGGGGATGTATGTCACGACGAAATTAAACCTGGCGAAGAACAACGCCCACCTGGCTTGACAAGCTGTGAGTCTTTTCGCATTGGCGAGATATACCAGATTCTTGTGATCAGTATATACGGTAATTGGGTGTCTAGCACCCTCAAGATGGTGTTGCCATTCTTCCAGAGCCCATTTGACAGCCAATAATTCATGGTTACCCACGTCGTAGTTGCGCTCTGCTGAATTGAACTTCCGCTAAAAGAACGCACATGGGCTATACCCAGACCTCCCACTGACTTCCTGCGACAATACTGCTCCTGTCCCCACTTCAGACGCATCTACCTCAATGAAAAAGGGTAGTCGTGCGTCCGGCTGTATTAGCATCGGGGCAATTGTAAATGCCCTTTTTAGATGGCTAAAGGCCTCAAGGGCTGCAGGCGGCCACTCAGAGGTCGAGCAATAACTGAGTAATTTCTAATGAATTTGCGGTAAAAATTTGCAAAACCTAAGAACCGCTGGAGAGCCTTGAGGTTGTCTGGTCTGACCCATTGGGAGATTGCTGCTACTTTATCAGACTCCATCTGAATCTCTGTGGGTGAGATTACATAACCCAGGAAGGATACTTGTTTAGAACCAAATGTACATTTCTCTAACTTGACAAAAAGTTGATACTCGCGCAAACGGGTCAGGACCAACCTCAGGTGCCGCACATGTGAGTCCCAGTCAGGCGAGTACACCAGAATGTCGTCAAGATAGATGACCAGAAATACCCCCAGGAAGTCGTGAAAGACCGCGTTCATAAAACCCTGAAACACGGCGGGGGCGTTACAGAGTCCGAAGGGCATGACCAGACATTCAAAATGTCCTAACGGGGTGTTGAACGCCGTCTTCCATTCATCTCCCTCTCTGATGCGAATTAGATTGTAAGCCCCCCGCAAGTCCAGTTTGGAGAACCAGTGGGCCCCTACCACCTGATTAAATAAGTCAGGAATCAAGGGCAAGGAGAACTGGTTCTTCACTGTGATTTTATTCAAGGCCCGATAATCCACACAAGGCCTTAGCGAGCCGTCCTTCTCTACAAAGAAGAGGCCTGCCCCGTCGGGTGACCTGGACGGCCGGATATGTCGGTTGGCCAGAGCCTCCGAGATATAGGACTTGAGGGCCTTGTGCTCGCGGCCTGACAAATTAAATATGGCTCCCTTAGGGATGGGACTGTCGGGAATCAGGTCAATACCACAATCCCACTCCCTATGCGGAGGCAGAGCCTCAGATAGTTTTTTGGAGAACACATCCTGAAAGTCTGACAAATACTCCGGAATGAGCACAGTATCTGCGGAGCACATGGCTATAGTAGACAGGTGACTATGACAGGACGATCCCCAATGAGTCAACTCCCGGGTGGACCAATCAAATTGGGGATTGTGCAGTGCCAACCAGGGCATACCAAGCACCACATCAACGGACATTTTTTCCATAACCAGGAAAGGCAGTTCTTCCGAGTGGAGAATCCCCACCGTGAACTGCAATCCTGGGGTCCTCCATCGCACCAGCCCTGTAGAGAGAGGGGTAGCATCAATGCTGGTAAAGTGAATTGGCATCTTTAGCGCCACAAATTCCGCCATCAGGGAACGGACGAAACACAGACTTATCAAGTTAGCGGCTGCTCCGGAATCAATAAACGCCCACCCTGATCGGGAAGAATCCCGGAATCTAACATGACACGGTACCAAAAGTTTAGGAAGTATCTGAAGTCCTAGGCGATCCTCCCTACAATCGCCTAGGACTCGGAGTTTTCCGCCGGTTCCGGCTGCGAGCGTTGAGAACTCAGGGGGCAGGTTATCACCCGATATCCAGCTTTCCCGCAGTAGAGGCAGAGACGATGCAACAAACGGATCCGGCGTCGCTCTTTGGGGTCCAGCAGATCCACCTCCATCGGGTCGGGAACAGAGACTGGTAAGGAGGAAGAGGGACCAGGGCAACCGACCTCCCTGACTCTATGGCTCTGCCTGTTCTGCTTCCTAAACCTGAGCCTCCTATCTGCCTTCACCGCTAGCTCCATCGCCTCCCTTAAGGACCCGGGAACGGGATGGGAAATTAACAGGTCTTTAACTGCGTCCGAGAGGCCCTGCAGAATGACGTCTTTCAGAGCGCTATCGTTCCATGCCGTATCCCCCGCATAGCGTCTGAAGTTGGAGCAATAATCCTTCACACAAGACGACCCCTGCTGCAGCGCCAACAACCACGAGACCGCCAACCCCGCTCGGTCCGGTTGGTCGAAGATACCCCGAGTTCCTGGAAAAAGGAGTCCACGGACTGCAGGCAGGAGGAACCCTCGGGGATGGAAAAAGCCCTGCAGCAGGGACATTATCAGCCCGACCCTCTGAGCCTCCGACCCGGAAGAACGGGGACGCATCTGAAAAAACAGGCGACACGTCTGTCGGAAAACAAAAAACTTGTTCCTCTCCCCAGAAAACACCTCGGGAAGAGGGCACTTGGGTTCTGGGCTGGTTGAGGCGTCCGGCCCCTGCGACACCCCCCGCTGCTCCTGGGCCACCATGCGGGCGGATAAATCCTGGATCACAGGCACCAGGGCCTGCAGCTGGTTCGCAAGGGAACTGATCGCCTCCATGACAAAACAGTTTTTAAGGGCCAGTTATTATGTTACGGCACTCTGCCCCCCGAGCGCCAGGTGGGGTGCCCTGAACTTCCCGCACCCCACTGTCCCTGCCTACTTGCCTTGGCCCTGGCTAACCCCAGGCGGACAACTGGGCGGCGGTCCCTGCACTGGCTAGGGACCTGGCGACTACCTAGGTGGAACTAACTAACGGGGGACAGAGTGCCGACAGAAAAGGCAGGTGGAACAGACCAACAGAACTTACAAGGCAGAGCAAGGCTGGAGATGGAGCTCACAGGCAAACTGGAAGGACACTGACTAGCAACTAGAACAGACTGGGACAGACCTGACTAGAGGCTAACAGAACCAATAACTGGCAGTGAGCTCAGGTCACTGCCAGCCTTTTGACTTCAAGCCTCCGCCCAGGGGCGGAGAGTGGGAGGAGCCGATTCCCCCACTGCTGCATATGGAAGGTGGGGGAGAGCGGGCGGCACCCTATGGGCGGACACGCCCACGCCGCCACACGCTGGCTGCCCCACGCCGCCGGGAGAGCCCCGACTGCTGAGCTCCGGGACGCTGGAGCCAACATCGGAGCGGCGCGCGCCGACCGCGGGACCCAGCGCCGCCCTGCATGGTAACAATTTGAGGTGGGGGGCCCTGTGTCTGCCGATGGGGCCCGGTAACATGCTGCGCTATCAGGGCTGCTGCTGGCCTGACAAAGCCTCCCACGTCTGCCATCGATGACGGTCCATCAGGCCTTGGCGTAATAGACTGTCAATGATCTAGGAAATAACTGCGAATTTATGATGTAACAAGCATGATGTCATTATTATACAACATGTTCTTAGAGAATACACGCTCTATTCCAGATGTGAGAGGTTCCCGCCTGCCGGCTCTTCTTCCTATAAACCTCTTAGCACAATAGTGTCTAGTGAAGATAAATAACTCGCTATAACTTATTAGTCACCTTATAAAAATAACCGATTTTCTATTATATGATTTATTTAGTAGAGAAATGTACAAGGAACTGATTGTTTTAATATGATGACTCAGCAAGACGTATTCTTATTCTTCAGCCCCCCCCCCCCCCCCCCCCCCCCCCCACTACTTGTGTAAAGTCTCACCAACTTATTCAGCCATTCATTATTTCCCTGATAGGTTATAAAGAAGTAGAATCAAAAGATCAAAGGGATTCTCCAATGTTAAATCAAAGTAGTTTCCAGAAGAATCGTGCCGATTGGTGTAATTCATAACGGTCATATCTGAATTTTCTGATATTCTGCTCCATGGAGTGAAGTATTTGTATTTGGGGATGTCTGGATATAACATAACCACGTAGTTACACTATATCCATGTAGTGTGCCACGCTGCTCCCCCAACAGCCGCTTGCCGCACTGCAGTCTCCTGTTTATGAGCGCTGCAGCCAGAAGTAGACTGGGCAGGAATATAGCATCAGTGATGTCCCGTAACCTGCGTTGGGGCTACCACATTAGAAGCCCACGTGACACGTTTATAGGACATCACCGTGTTTTCTCACCAGTTAATGTCCCCTGTCAGATGACAACAGTCTGTCACGAAGACCCGACGCAGGGGGTACATAAAGGACAGGGTTATAAACAAACACAAAAGTGTAAAAAGGTAAACCAAACAGTACAACCACATGAAGCAGTGGGCAGAAGAACGGCAAACCTTCCCAGGGGCAGTTTAAGATAGAGGAAGTTAGATTTGGTGATGGCATTAAGTTAGCAAAGGGTACGGAGAGCTTATGCCAACGTCTCCGCAAGTTACTTGAAGATGGATAAAGAAGCTCAAGTTTGGTACACTGATGAGTGAAATCCTGGGTTCACAAATTTTGTCAAACTGAGTTAATTATCAAGACGTATGGCCGTCAGCTTTTCATAAAGCCATATTTTATTTATACGGACAAACCAGCGAATTGAAGTGGAGTTGTGGCTGGCGCAATGTGAATACGGGCCGCCATGGAGATATACTGCAATAGTTTAAAAGCATTACGAAGGCCAGTAGCTTTATCCCCTAAGGGCAAGACAAAGGGATTTAGTTCAAAGGCGTTTCCTGTTACAGAGGTGAAGAGATGGGTCACCTTCGTCTAAAATGCTTGGAGTATTGGGCAGGACCGCCAAATAAGGAGATGTGTACCCACATCACTACAGACTCGAAAACATAAATTTGGAACCTCAGGGAAGCGTGTACTCAAACAGGTACTATTTGTACTGAAAGTTTCACAGCAGTGGTACCAGCATTTAAAAGTGAGTGTGGAATTTAACTCTGACTCCCATTGAAGCATTAAAGGGAGTTTGGCATTCTGCAGCATACCATTCAATATATATAGAGGTGAAAGCCCTCACTGACTGACTGACTGACTTGTCATTAATTCTTTTAACTTCTCGGTGTCACACAAACATAAAATTTGGCAGGAACATTCTTTAGGTCCTAAACAGGAAAAGTAAAGGGGTCACAACTGGATTACTCAATACTAATTGCAAAAGTATTGGCACCCCAATGTAATATACCTAATCTAATTCTCTACCTTCCTGGTGTCATACAAACATGAAATTTGGCAGGAGCATTCTTTAGGTCCTAAACAGGAAAAGTAAAAGGGGTCACAACTTGGTTATTCAATGCTAATTGAAAAAGTAAGTGCACCCCTATGTAATGTAACTTCCCAGTTTCATACAAGCGTAAAATTTGGCGCGAGCATTCTTTAGGTCCTAAATGAGGGGAGTGGGAGGGGTGGCACATTCTGCAGAGGGATATCGGTACATGCAGCTTGAGGAGAATCTAATGCTCCTCTATGTGTAGACATATTTTATTCCTCGGTTACTCTAAAGTAACCACAACTTCATTAAATTTTCCGTGCAAACAACACGTAAACACCTGTATCAAATTAACTCGGACAAGGCCGGGTATGTCATCTAATACCATATAAATGTGAGAGAATACCTAAAGAGATAGGACAGAATTTGCAAATGGGTTTCATTTAACCAAAGGATCTATGAGAAAGGACCAAAAATGAAAGATTTGGGTTTTTCTCCACTACCCTTCTAGGGAAGGCTTATAGTGATTATTAGCAATGGAATCAATATACAACACAGAAGAAAATCATACATAGTAATACGTTTGTTAACTTGCCACCATCTAAATTGTGTGGTGTCTATATCTTGGGGGATATGCTGGGAACAGTGGGAAAAGTGGTGATGAGTGCAGAGCAAGTTTAAACCTCACCTTTTATCATAGCAAATGGAGAAAAATGACAATGTGGCTCTTTTTCTATGATGAGCTGTTAGGGGGAGTGCAGTGTAACACAGCGAGCGCCATGGGGAGGGGTATTGCAAAATAGGACTTCAGATTCAGACGTATTTGCCTTATGACCCAAAGCCTTTCCAGAACTGCTTCAGAAGCATCTATAAATTAGGTAAGGCGGTGAGAGATTTAGTTAGTGTCAGCAGAAGGTCATCAGTAAAAAGAGTAAGTTTAATGCAGGAATCATCAACGCCTGATATATATTTGGGTTCTCACGAATAGTAATAGCCAAGGGTTTATTTGCAAGTGTGAACAGGCTGGCACTACGGGATATGCCTTACAGGTTCCTTCACAAATATATATTAGGGTTGGTTGGATAGGTGGTATTTTAAGGTAAGCAGTGAGTCTAGAATAAAGAGCAGAGATGACATTTTGGAAGGGGTTCATAAAACCCATTTGAAAAAGGACTATTTATATATAGGGCCACAGGATGCTATTGAAATCCTTCTCAATATTGATTGCAATTACCAATCATGAGGTATTAGAGACATTGACAATGTAAATGACATTCAGAATCTTGTGAGCATTGTCTGGTGCTCATCAACCAGGTATGAAGCCCTTTTGGTCTCGGTGGACCAAGGAGGGCAGCAATCTGTTGAGTCCATGGGCAATAACAGATGTGAAAGCCTTTATATCAATATTACGAATGGACATAGGTATGTAATTTGAGGATAAAGTGTAATCCTTACCAGGTTGGGAATAGTGGTAATCAAGACTTGAAGAGAATCCGAGTACTCCCAAACATCTTATAGAATGTAATTAAAGAGATTTACCAGGTGGGGTTGCAATATGGGGGGGGGGGGGGGGGGGGGGGGAGGGGGTTATAATATATATCCGTAAAGCCATCTGAGCCAGGGGCTTTGTCTCGTTTTAGGAGTTTGATTGCCCAATATACATCTTCCATTGTTATGTCAGATTTAGGTCAGCCTGGCCAGATCTACATAGATGGGGAGATGAAGGTGGGATAAGAAATTGGGTGTATGGGATGCCGAAAAGGTCTGTAGTGCCGAGTAGAGTTTTTATAGTATTGTTGGAGCATAGCATAAATTCTACCTGGGTTGGAGGAGAGATGACCTGGCTGGACCTGTATTCAATATGTAGTGTTTAAGGTTTGGCTTCTCTGAGTTTGCAGGCTAGGAGGTGATCTGGCTTGTTTGCCAGATGAAAGTAGGCAGCTTGTGTCCAGGCTAGCGCTTTCTCCATTTTATGTGTCAAAAGAGTGTTCGTTCAAGTTCAGAGTCTTTAATAGATTTCTTTAGAAATATGGAGGGGTGACATACATAAGCAAGTTTGAGCTTAGTTATTGTACGATATGTTGTAGGTCTGCTTGAATATGAGTTCTTTCCCTCCTTTAACACGATGCTAGAGAAATAAGGACAAAGCTGGCTAATGTGTCAAACAATGGAGGTCAACCGTGGTAGAGTCAGACTTGTTGCAAAAGGAAATATTCCTCTAACTTCTCCTTAATAGTAGTAACAAGTTCAGGCTTGGTGAGTAAGGCCGCCTGCAGACGAGCGGGTCGGATCCGGCAGCGAGAATTCTCGCCGCGGGACCCGACCCGAGCGCCTGCAGGGACGAGCGCGTACTCACCCGCGCCTGGCGGCCCCGGCTCTTCCATGTGCCAGCTGCGGCGCAGCCGGCGCATGCGCAGACCGGAGCCGGCGGCCGGGTGAGTACGTGCCCCGCACAAAAATAGGACATGCCGCGGTTTGTTTGCCGCGCGAGATTTCGCGCGGCCAAACCGCGGCCGTCTGCATAGGAGTGCGTATTGTAATGCACTCCTATGCAAACTTTCAGTGGCGGAAATCCCGCGGGAAATGCCGCCGCGGGATTTCCGCCCGTGTGCAGGCGGCCTTAGGCTTCATTAAGCCGCCAGGAATATGGAATCCTGGTGTGTGGGTTAAACAGAAATTCAGACAGGACGACATTGTGGTCCAAACAAGCACATACCACATGATAAAAGAGACAATAAGGGGAGGGAAACAGAACTAGTCTGCAGTAAGGCCTATAAATTAGAGAACAATTGGTTGTAACTGTTCGTTTGAGGGTTAAATTCCCTCCAAATATCATGCAATGAGAGTACATGGAAAGCATTAATAATCTCCTCAGTCTGATGTTTGTCCCTCGAAGAGGGCATCATAGAGGTGGAGTCAATGGAAGGGTCGTAAGTAAAGTTGAAGTCACCACACCCAGTTGATCTAGTATAATCAAGCGTCTTGAGGAAGTCACACATTGAGAGAAAAACCTAATAGGCGAATCATTGGGGACATAACTATTTACTGGGCAGACCTTATTGTTGTAGAGATCTCCTAAAATAATTAGGCAATGGCCTTGGTCATCAGTTATGACTTTTGTTACATGAAACAGAAGAAAGTTATGTAGAGACGTTTGGTGATAGAGTATAAGCGCTGCGGAATATGTTGGTGCTATATAAATAGATATAAAGGAGTTAAGAAGGGAAGGGATTAAGTGAACAATTAGATTCTTGGATGCAAATGATATCTGGTTTATGTCTCTCATAATCCATAAAAGCCTTCCTGCGTTTGGAGAATTAAATCCCCGTAAATTATGGCTCGAAACCCTATATGTAATAAAGGGGAATAAACGCCAAGCTTGTGCAAAAGTACAGTCAGGGTAGGAATAAGAGGGAGAGAGCTGAGCGTATCAGCTAAAGAGGAGAACGTACAGAAGGTGTGTAGGTATGCCGGTGCCCTGTGTAAGCAGGTCCAACCAGGGAAGCAGACTCAATAAGATTTAGATGAACAAAAAACATTACATTTTAAATATGTGTAGCTGACCTAAAAACACCAAGTGCGCATATAACCGTCAGACAACATAATATCCACAGCAGTGGTAGAGACCTGAATGAATAATCATATAGGTAGAACCTCATAGCTAGCTAAGACGCAAGTCATAACTAGACAGCAGGATATAGCGAGAAGCAGGGGCATAACTATAGGGGATGCAGAGCATGTGGTTGCACCTGGGCCCTGGAGCCATAGGAGTAGGGGGCCCATAAGGCCTCTCTTATCCGCATAGGGAGTGCAGTACTATGAGCAAAGTATTAAACTTGGGGACCAGAAGCTTCAGGTTATGCCTCTGGCGAGAAGATATACTACGGAGCAGCACGTTAGCCCATAAGTCCTCAGCCTTTTGTTAGGGAGAGGTTAGCTAGTCTGTACCACGCACTCTTATAGATGAAAAACCAGCAAAATAGAGATGAACCTGTCAAAACAAAAAAAAGTTTAATAACTCTACTGAGAAAAAGGTGGGAGATCGTTTTGGACCTCTAAGGATGATGCAGGAAACTAGAACTATACAAGGGGGTCCATTAAACCAGGTGGCAACAGATATCTTCTGCGCACTCACTGAAAGGTCTCTGGTGATGATTCTCCTAAAGTCTAGTTGGGCTCTGAGGAAGGGAAGCTGAAGGTCCTGATATAGAAGGCATATCCAGTGCTGTAATGGTGGAGCACAATGTCTCCTGACCCTGAGAGTGCAGAAGGTGTGATCCTAGCCTTCAATCTGACCTGCCATGTTCGGGAGTGTGGAATATTACCAGGATTGTCTGAGAGGTATTAGTAGACGGAAATGCCTTATGTGTTTTCCTGTATTTAGGCATTCATGTGTGAGTGATAAGGAGATACAGGGCTCAACTTGCCTAAAAATGTTTCTCTTTCAAATGTCACCTACCACTGTGGAGGTGGAGCTGAGTGCAGAAGCATGGCACCTCCATACATACATGTGTGAAGCATGGCACCTCAATACATACAAGTGTGAAGCACGGCACCTCCATACATACAAGTGTGAAGCACGGCACCTCCATACATACAAGTGTGAAGCACAGCATCTCCGTACATACATGTGTGAAGCACGGCACCTCCGTACATACATGTGTGAAGCACGGCACCTCCGTACATACATGTGTGAAGCACGGCACCTCCGTACATACATGTGAGAAGCACGGCACCTCCGTACATACATGTGTGAAGCACGGCACCTCAATACATACATGTGTGAAGCACGACACCTCCATACATACATGTGTGAAGCACGGCACCTCCATAAATACATGTGTGAAGCACGGCACTTCCATACATACATGTGTGAAGCACGGCCCCTCCATACATACATGTGTGAAGCACGGCCCCTCCATACATACATGTGTGAAGCACGGCCCCTCCATACATACATGTGTGAAGCACGGCCCCTCCATACATACATGTGTGAAGCACGGCCCCTCCATACATACATGTGTGAAGCACGGCCCCTCCATACATACATGTGTGAAGCACGGCCCCTCCATACATACATGTGTGAAGCACGGCCCCTCCATACATACATGTGTGAAGCACGGCCCCTCCATACATACATGTGTGAAGCACGGCCCCTCCATACATACATGTGTGAAGCACGGCCCCTCCATACATACATGTGTGAAGCACGGCCCCTTCATACATACATGTGTGAAGCACGGCCCCTCCATACATACATGTGTGAAGCACGGCCCCTCCATACATACATGTGTGAAGCACGGCCCCTCCATACATACATGTGTGAAGCACGGCCCCTCCATACATACATGTGTGAAGCATGGCCCCTCCATACATACATGTGTGAAGCATGGCCCCTCCATACATACATGTGTGAAGCATGGCCCCTCCATACATACATGTGTGAAGCATGGCCCCTCCATACATACATGTGTGAAGCATGGCCCCTCCATACATACATGTGTGAAGCATGGCCCCTCCATACATACATGTGTGAAGCATGGCCCCTCCGTACATACATGTGTGAAGCATGGCCCCTCCGTACATACATGTGTGAAGCATGGCCCCTCCGTACATACATGTGTGAAGCATGGCACCTCCGTACATACATGTGTGAAGCATAGCACCTCCATACATACATGTGTGAAGCATGGCATCTCCATAAATACATGTGTGAAGCATAGCACCACTGTACATACATGTGTGAAGCATGGCACCTCCGTACAAACATGTGTGAAGCACGGCACCTCCGTACATACATGAGTGAAGCACGGCACCTCCGTACATACATGTGTGAAGCACGGCACCTCCGTACATACATGTGTGAAGCATGGCACCTCCATACATACATATGTGAAGCATGGCACCTCCATATATACGTGTCTTCTGCAGTTTAAATTGTAGAACATTTAGAAAATTATTTCTATCTCCCCAACTGTATATTGCCCAAAACAGACAGATGCAAGCCCAAAATGGGTATTGCAATTACAATCAGTACTGCGGAGCAGGCAAACTACAATGAAGGCAAGGGTAGGCTATTTTACATAAATCCAAAAATCAGCCAAGTGGTGCTTGAGCGAGTCTGGAAAAGTTAGTGTAACATAGTATGTAAGGCCGAATGAAGACAATGTCCATCTAGTTCAGGCTGTTTAGCCTCCTGTGTTGTTGATCCAGAGGAAGGCAAAAAAAACCCAAGAGGCTGGAGCCATTTAGCCCTTTGGGGGAAAAATTCCTTCCCGACTCCCTAATGGCAATCAGACTGTTCCCTGGATCAACCCCTAATATTTCCTATCTGCTGTGTACCCGGATTAACAGCACTGCAACATCTTTCCTGAGCACCGGTGTCCAGAACTGTGTGCAGTATTCCATGTGAGGCCTGACAAGTGCCTTATATAGTGGGAGGATAATGTTCTTGTCCCTCGCCCCTATACCTCTTTTAATGCACCCCAAGACTTTATTTGCCTTTGCAGCAGCTGACTGGCATTGGTTACTCGAGTTTAGTCTAGTAGAACTTCCCCATTGAGGAAACAAAAGTCTAAGGCTAGCCAACGTGTACAAGACAGAAACTAACAGGTGGTTGCAGAAATGTCAGCAATAGAACCCACTGGCATGTAACACTAGCAGGTGTTGGGAGGAGTATCATCACTCCTTGGGGAGAACACCTAGAAGGCGAGTGAGGAGACTTATAAGGCCGCGCATGCTCCCCTGGGAAATATATGAAAATAAGGAAACTGTAATAATGCCTCTGCGGCGCTATCTATTGGATGGCAGCATTCCTGCAAATCGATGTCTGACTCTTTATATAGGTCTTTAGAGCAATGATTGGAAATTGGGCAACTACCCCAAAACAGCTGTCTGTGTATGGATTCTGGCTTGGTTTTCAATTCTCAATCATTGTTCCATAAAACTTGTATAAAGGGTTGGACATTGATTTGCAGGAATCCTGCCATCCAATAGGTGGCGCTGCAGAGGTATTGATCCATCTTCCTCATTTCCTGAACACTGAGGCACATGTCCTCTGGTACAGTTTGTTCAGGTCATCTATATATCTATATATATAAAATTGAATGTATGTATGCGTGTCTGTCTGTCTGTGTGTGTGTCTGTCTGTCTGTTCTTTATGCGCTACTACACCATTCATCCGATCACCATGAAACTTTGGGAAGTTGTTGAGTACACTCCTGGGAAGATTATAGGCATAGTACAAATATTCTATGATAAATGGCGCATGCGTGAGCGTCGTCGAAGGTTATGACCCCCCACGTAGATCGTTCGATTTCCATCATTGCCACTAATTCTCTCAATTCCCGATGTCGTAGAAACATGAAATTTGGCACGAGCATTGATGATGTCATAAATATGAAAAGCTAATGGGTCCCAACTCGATTACTCAATTCTAGGCGCAAAAGAATTAGCGCCCAAATTTTACGTACGGAATCTAATTTTCTCACGTCCCAATGTCATAAAAACTCGAAATTTGGCACGAGCATTCATTATGTCATAAATAGGAAAAGTTAATAGGTCCCAACTCGATTATTCAATTCTAAGCGCAAAAGAATTAGCGTCCAAATTTTACGTACGGAATCTAATTTTCTCGCTTCCCAATGTCATAGAAACTTGAAATTTGGCAGGAGCATTGATTATGTCATAAATAGGAAAAGTTATTGGGTCCCAACTCGATTATTCAATTGTAAGCGCCAAAGAATTAGCATCCAAATTTTTTGTACGGAATCTAATTTTCTCGCTTCCCAATGTCATAGAAACTTGAAATTTGGCACAAGCATTGATTATGTCTTAAATAGGAAAAGTTATTGGGTCCCAACTCGATTATTCAATTGTAAGCGCCAAAGAATTAGCATCCAAATTTTTTGTACGGAATCTAATTTTCTCGCTTCCCAATGTCATAGAAACTTGAAATTTGGCACAAGCATTGATTATGTCTTAATGCATGTCTCAAATCATCAGTTCTATGGCAACATGTTAAGAAATTGACTTTGAAAACCAATATGCGTGTTCAACTACAAAATGATGCATCCGCCGAACGTTTCGCAAAACAATTGCTGGATATTGGAAATGGGAAAATGCCTATTGACAGATCTACACAATGTATCACATTGCCAACAAACTTTGGAAAGATGACATCAACCAAAGACAAATTGATCCAAAAGGTGTTCCCAAATATCGCGCAGAATTACAAAAACCATCAGTGGCTCAGCGCACGGGCTATATTAGCAGCTACCAACAACGATGTCAATGCCATCAATTTCAGCATTCAAAACGGAATACCAGGCGAAGCGACAACGTATAAGTCCATCGATGCTGTGATGAATCAAGATGAAGCTGTCAATTACCCAACGGAATTCTTGAATTCACTCGATTTTCCAGGTATGCCACCGCATATTTTAACATTGAAAATAGGCGTGCCTATCATTCTTCTCCGAAACATCCATCCACCACGACTTTGCAACGGTACAAGACTTTCGGTGAAAAAGATGATGAACAATGTCATCGAAGCTACAATTTTGAATGGGAAATTCAAAGGGGAAGATGTTCTGTTGCCACGGATTCCAATTATCCCAACAGATATGCCATTTGAATTCAAACGTTTACCGTTTCCGGTGCGACTCGCTTTTGTAATGACCATCAACAGAGCACAAGGACAATCGCTGCAAGTGTGTGGGCTAGATTTGGAGAATCCGTGCTTCTCACATGGACAACTGTATGTGGCCAGCTCACGCGTCGGAAAACCTTCGGATTTATTCGTGTACGCACCAGACGGAAAAACAAAAAATATTGTGTATCCAGAAGCACTTGATTAAATACATAGAATTAAAACAACATAAGACACAATGTAAATTCAACGTTATAAGAACGAGTTTCCTTGATTTTCCTTTCTTCTGATGTTGCAGCAACGTCTATATTTAAAGACGAAAGCCCTCACTGACTCACTCACTCACTGACTGACTGACTGACTGACTCACTGACTCGCTGACTCGCCAAAAGTTCTCCAACTTCCGGATGTCGTAGAAACATGAAATTTGGCAGAAGCATAGATTATGTCATAAATAGGAAAAGCGAATGGGTCGCAACTCGATTATTCAATTCTATGTGCAAAAGAATTAGCGTCGAAATTTAACGTACATAATCTAAATCTCTCACTTCCCAATGTCATAGAAACTTAAAATTTGGCACGGGCATTGATTATGTAATAAATAGGAAAAGCTAATGGGTCCCAACTCCATTGTTCAATTCTATGCGCAAAAGAATTAGCGTCTAAATTTTACGTACGGGATGTATTTTTCTCACTTTCTGGTGTCATAGAAAGGTGAAATTTGGCACGAGCATTGATTATGTCATAGATAGGAAAAGCCAATGGGTCCCAACTCCATTATTCAATTCTATGCGCAAATGAATTAGCGTCCAAATTTTACGTGCGGAATGTAATTTTTTCACTTTCCGGTGTCATAGAAACGTGAAATTTGGCACGAGCATTGATTATGTCATAAGTAGGAAAAGCTAAAGGGTCCCAACTTGATTGTTCAATTCTATGC
Source organism: Eleutherodactylus coqui (assembly GCF_035609145.1). Classification (NCBI taxonomy): domain Eukaryota; kingdom Metazoa; phylum Chordata; class Amphibia; order Anura; family Eleutherodactylidae; genus Eleutherodactylus; species Eleutherodactylus coqui. The sequence continues at coordinate 6,766,772 of NC_089845.1, read as the reverse complement.
GCAAAAGAATTAGCGTCCAAATTTTACGTACGGGATACGTTTTTCTCACTTTCCGGTGTCATAGGAACGTGAAATTTGGCACGAGCATTGGTTATGTCATAAATAGGAAAAGCTAATAGGTCCCAACTCGATTATTCAATTCTATGCGCAAAAGAATTAGCGTCCAAATTGTATGTACGGAATGTCATTTTCTCACTTTCCGGTGTCATAGAAACGTGAAATTTGGCACAAGCATTGAATATGTCATAAATTGGAAAAGCTAATGGGTCCCAACTCAATTATTCAATTCTATGCGCAAAAGAATTAGCGTCCAAATTTTACGTACGGAATGTAATTTTCTAACTTTCTGGTGTCATAGAAACGTGAAATTTGGCACGAGCATCGATTAAGTCCTAAATAGGAATAGCTAATGGGTCCCAACTCCATTATTTAATTCTATGCGCAGAAGAATTAGCGTCTAAATTTTACGTACGGGATGTATTTTTCTCACTTTCTGGTGTCATAGAAAGGTGAAATTTGGCACGCGCATTAATTATGTCATAAATAGGAAAAGCTAATGGGTCCCAACTCTATTATTCAATTCTATGCGCAAATGAATTAGCGTCCAAATTTTACGTGCGGAATGTAATTTTTTCACTTTCCGGTGTCATAGGAACGTGAAATTTGGCACGAGCATTGATTATGTCATGAATAGGAAAAGCTAATGGGTCCCAACTTGACTATTCAATTCTCTGCGCAAAAGAATTAGCGTCCAAATTTTACGAACGGAATGTATTTTTCTCACTTTCCGGTGTCATAGAAACGTGAAATTTGGCACGAGCATTGATTATGTCATAAATAGGAAAAGCTAATGGGTCCCAACTTGATTATTCAATAATATGCGCAAAAGAATTAGCGTCCAAATTTTACGAACGGAATGTATTTTTCTCACTTTCCGGTGTCATAGAAATGTGAAATTTGGCACGAGCATTGATTATGTCATAATTAGGAAAAGCTAACAGGTCCCAACTCGATTAATAAATTATATGCGCAGAAGAATTAGCGTCCAAATTTTACGAACGAAATGTATTTTTCTCATTTTCCGGTGTCATAGAAACGTGAAATTTGGCACAAGCATTGTTTATGTCATAAATAGGAAAAGCTAATAGATCCCAACTTGATTATTCAATTCTATGCGCAAAAGAATTAGCATCCAAATTTTACGTGCGGAATGTAATTTTCTCACTTTCCGGTGTCATAGAAACGTGAAATTTGGCACAAGCATTGATTATGTCATAAATAGGAAAAGCTAATAGATCCCAACTTGATTATTCAATTCTATGCGCAAAAGAATTAGCATCCAAATTTTACGTGCGGAATGTAATTTTCTCACTTTCCGGTGTCATAGAAACGGGAAATTTGGCACGAGCATTGATTATGTCATAAATAGGAAAAGCTAATGGGTCCCAACTCCATTATTCAATTCTAGCGCAAAAGAATTGGCGTCGAAAGTTTACGTGCGTAATGTAATTTTTTTCACTTTCTGGTGTCATAGAAACGTGAAATTTGGCACAAGCATTGTTTATGTCATAAATAGGAAAAGCTAATAGATCCCAACTTGATTATTCAATTCTATGCGCAAAAGAATTAGCGTCCAAATTTTACGTACGGAATGTAATTTTCCCACTTTTCAGTGTCATAGAAACGTGAAATTTGGCACAAACATTGATTATGTCATAAATAGGAAAAGGTAATGGGTCCCAACTCGATTATTGAATTCTATGCGCAAAAGAATTAGCGTCCAAATTTTACATACGGAATGCAATTTTCTCACTTTCCGTGTCATAGAAACTCGAAATTTGGCACGAGCATTGATTATGTCAAAATCAGGAAAAGCTAATGGATCCCAACTCCATTATTCAATTCTATGGGCAAAATAATTAGTGTCCAAATTTTACGTATGGAATCTAATTCTCTCACTTCCTGATGTCATTTTATATAAAGGAAACGTCGCATGGTTGCCTCCCCGTGGTGTTTCCTGGGTAACGCAGAGAACTATGCAAAATGGTGAACATATGTTTTTCCGGTATCTCTAAAGTAACCACGACTTCATAAGATTTTCCATGTGAACACCAGATAAACACCAGTACCAAATTAACTCGGGCGAAGCCGGGTATATCAGCCAGTCCTAGATATAGCAAAGGCCGATCCCCAGGAGCGGCATTGTAAAAACGTAGAGCTCTCACAAGAAATAATGCACAGTGGGGCCAAGCAGATCCGGAAACATTAAAGCATGCCTCTAGTAATGACCGCTGTCCAGGCCGGGGGCCCAAGGAGTCCTGAAGCTATGTAGGCCAGCAGAGATCCTGCTTAGAACAATTTCGTGGCCGGATTAAATTATCCCCCGAAGTGATGCTGAGATGTCAATCCACAGAGCCAATAGCTTGCCACGCCCCGAGCATAGGGATTTTACATAGAGGGACGGAACATTATAAAAGATTTCTGGGGAAACCCCTTTAAGTTATTGCAAAGATGTAGAAAAGTTTAACTTGATACTTAAAGGGGCGGTCCAGCCACACAGGGTAAAAATGTGTTATAACAATGCTGCTTCCCTTTCAGTAACCATGGCAACGCACAGCACACAGGGGCCACACCGGCAGGGAGATCAGCTGGAATGTCAGCTTCTTACTTTAGAATCTCATGTTCAATGCAGCTTACAAAGATGGTGCCTCTGTGCTGCCTTCCCACATTGCCCTGCACTCTCCCTCTGTGCTGCCTTCCCACAATGCCCTGCTCTCCCCGCCTGTGCTGCCTTTCCACAATGCTCTGCGCTCCCTCTCTGCGCTCCCCCCCCCCCACAATACCCTGCGCTCCCCCTCTGTGCTGCCTTCCCACAATGCCCTGCGCTGCCCCTCTGTGCTGCCTTCCCACAATGCCCTGCGCTCCCCTTCTGTGCTGTCTTCCCACAATGCCCTGCTCTCCCCCACTGTGCTGCCTTCCCACAATGCTCTGCGCTCCCCCTCGGTGCTGCCTTCAAACTGTGCCCAGCCCTCCCCCTCTGTGCTGCCTTCCCACAATGCCCTGCGCTCTCCATCTGTGCTGCCTTCCCGCAATGCTCTGCGCTCCCCCTCGGTGCTGCCTTCAAACTGTGCCCTGCGCTCCCCCTCTGTGCTGCCTTCCCACAATGCTCTGCGCTCCCCCTCGGTGCTGCCTTAAAACTGTGCCCTGCGCTCCCCTTCTGTGCTGCCTTCCCACAATGCCCTGCGCTCCCCCTCTGTGCTGCCTTCCCACAATGCTCTGCGCTCCCCCTCGGTGCTGCCTTCAAACTGTGCCCTGCGCTCCCCCTCTGTGCTGCCTTCCCACAATGCCCTGCGCTCCCCCTCCGTGCTGCCTTCCCACAATGCCCTGCGCTCCCCCTCTGTGCTGCCTTACCACAGTGCCCTACTCTCCCCCTCAGTGCTGCCTTCCCACAATGCTCTACTCTCCCCCTCAGTGCTGCCTTCCCACAATGCTCTGGCTCCCCCTCTGTGCTGCCTTCCCACAATGCTCTGCGCTCCCCCTCTGTGCTGCCTTCCCACAATGCCCTGCGCTCCCCCTCTGTGCTGCCTTCCCACAATGCTCTGCGCTCCCCCTCGGTGCTGCCTTCAAACTGTGCCCTGCGCTCCCCCTCTGTTCTGCCTTCCCACAATGCCCTGCGCTCCCCCTCTGTGCTGCCTTCCCACAATGCTCTGCGCTCCCCCTCGGTGCTGCCTTCAAACTGTGCCCTGCGCTCCCCCTCCGTGCTGCCTTTCCACAAAGCCCTGCGCTCCCCCTCTGTGCTGCCTTCCCACAATGCTCTGTGCTCCCCCTCGGTGCTGCCTTCAAACTGTGCCCTGCGCTCCCCCTCTGTGCTGCCTTCCCACAATGCTCTACGCTCCCCCTCGGTGCTGCCTTCAAACTGTGCCCTGCGCTCCCCCTCGGTGCTGCCTTCCCACAATGCCCTGCGCTCCCCCTCCGTGCTGCCTTCAAACAATACCCTGCGCTCCCCCTCTGTGCTGCCTTCCCACAATGCCCTGCGCTCCCCCTCTGTGCTGCCTTCCCACAATGCTCTGCGCTCCCCCTCTGTGCTGCCTTCCCACAATGCTCTGCGCTCCCCCTCTGTGCTGCCTTCCCACAATGATCTGCGCTCCCCCTCTGTGCTGCCTTCCCACAATGATCTGCGCTCCCCCTCTGTGCTGCCTTCCCACAATGATCTGCGCTCCCCCTCTGTGCTGCCTTCCCACAATGCTCTGCGCTCTACCTCTTCTGTGCTGCCTTCCCACAATGCTCTGCTCTCCCCCTCTGTGCTGCCTTCCCACAATGCTCCGTGCTCTCCGTCTGTGCTGCCTTCCCACAATGCTCCGTGCTCCCTCTTTGTGCTGCCTTCCCACTATGCTCTGCGCTCTCCATCTGTGCTGCCTTCCCACAATGCTCTGCGCTCTCCCCCTCTGTGCTGCCTTCCCACAGTGCTCTGCGCTCTCCCCCTCTGTGCTGCCTTCCCACAATGCTCTGCGCTCCCCCTCTGTGCTGCCTTCCCACAATGCTCTGCGCTCCCCCTCTGTGCTGCCTTCCCACAATGCTCTGCGCTCTCCCTCTGTGCTGCCTTCCCACAATGCTCTGCGCTCTCCCTCTGTGCTGCCTTCCCACAATGCTCTGCGCTCTCCCTCTGTGCTGCCTTCCCATAATGCTCTGCGCTCTCCGTCTGTGCTGCCTTCCCACAATGCTCTGCGCTCTCCGTCTGTGCTGCCTTCCCTCAATGCTCTTCGCTCCCCCTCTGTGCTGCCTTCCCACAATGCTCTGCACTCTACCTCTTCTGTGCTGCCTACCCACAATGCTCTGCTCTCCCCCTCTGTGCTGGCTTCCCACAATGCTCTGCGCTCTCCCTCTGTGCTGCCTTCCCACAATGCTCCGTGCTCCCTCTTTGTGCTGCCTTCCCACTATGCTCTGCGCTCTCCCTCTGTGCTACCTTACCACAATGCTCTGCGCTCTCCCCCTCTGTGCTGCCTTCCCACAATGCCCTGCACTCCCTCTCTGTGCTGCCTTCTCACAATGCCCTGCGCTCCCCCTCTGTGCTGCCTTCCCACAATGCTCTGGTCTCACCTTTGTGCTACCTTCCCACAATGCCCTTTTCTCCCCCTCTGTGCTGCCTTCCCACAATGCCCTGCTCTCCCCCTCTGTGCTGCCTTCCCACAATGCCCTGCGCTCCCCCTCTGTGCTGCCTTCCCACAATGCCCTGCGCTCCCCCTCGGTGCTGCCTTCCCACAATGCCCTGCGCTCCCCGTGTGCTGCCTTCCCACAATGCCCTGCGCTCCCCTCTGTACTGCCTTCCCACAATGCCCTGTGCTCCCCCTCTGTACTGCCTTCCCACAATGCCCTGTGCTCCCCCTCTGTGCTGCCTTCCCACAATGCTCTGCGCTCTCCCTCTGTGCTGCCTTCCCACAATGCTCCGTGCTCTCCCTGTGCTGCCTTCCCACAATGTTCCGTGCTCCCCCTCTGTGCTGCCTTCCCACTATGCTCTGCCCTCTCCCTCTGTGCTGCCTTCCCACAATGCCCTGCGCTCCCATTCTGTTCTGCCTTCCCACAATGCTCTGCACTACCCCTTTGTGCTGGCTTCCCACAATGCCCTGCGCTCCCCCTCTGTGCTGCCTTCTCACAATTCTCTGCGCTCCCCCTCCTCTGTGCTGCCTTCCCACAATGCTCTGCGCTCTCCCCTTCTGTGCTGCCTTCCCACAATGCTCTGTGCTCTCCCTCTGTGCTGCCTTCACACAATGCTCTGCGCTCTCCCTCTGTGCTGCCTTCCCAAAATGTTCTGCGCTCTCCCCCGTGCTGCTTTCCCACAATGCCCTGCGCTCCCATTCTGTTCTGCCTTCCCACAATGCTCTGCTCTCCCCCTCTGTGCTGCCTTCCCACAATGCTCTGCGCTCTCACCCTCTGTGCTGTTTTCCCACAATGCCCTGCGCTCCCCCTCTGTGCTGCCTTCTCACAATGCCCTGCGCTCCCCCTCTGTGCTGCCTTCTCACAATGCCCTGCGCTCCCCCTCTGTGCTGCCTTCCCACAATGCCCTGCGCTCCCACTCTGTGCTGCCTTCTCACAATGCCCTGCGCTCCCCCTCTGTGCTGCCTTCCCACAATGCTCTGCTCTCCCCCTCTGTGCTGCCTTGCCACAATGCTCTGCACTCTACCTCTTCTGTGCTGCCTTCCCACAATGCCCTGCGCTCCCCCTCTGTGCTGCTTTCCCACAATGCCCTGCGCTCCCCCTCCGTGCTGCCTTCTCACAATGCCCTGCGCTCCCCCTCTGTGCAGCCTTCCCACAATGCCCTGCGCTCCCCCTCTGTGCTGCCTTCCCAAAATGCCCTGCACTAGTCCTCTGTGCTGCCTTCTCACAATTCTCTGCGCTCCCCCTCCTCTGTGCTGCCTTCCCACAATGCTCTGCGCTCTCTTCTGTGCTGCCTTCCCACAATGCCCTGCGCTTCCCCTCTGTGCTGCCTTCCCACAATGCCCTGCGCTCCCCCTCTGTGCTGCCTTCCCACAATGCCCTGCGCTCCCCCTCTGTGCTGCCTTCCCACAATGCCCTGCGCTCCCCCTCTGTGCTGCCTTCCCACAATGCCCTGCGCTCCCCCTCTGTGCTGCCTTCCCACAATGCCCTGCGCTCCCCCTCTGTGCTGCCTTCCCACAATGCCCTGCGCTCCCCCTCTGTGCTGCCTTCCCACAATGCCCTGCGCTCCCCCTCTGTGCTGCCTTCCCACAATGCCCTGCGCTCCCCCTCTGTGCTGCCTTCCCAGAATGCCCTGCACTACCCCTCTGTGCTGACTTCTCACAATTCTCTGCGCTCCCCCTCCTCTGTGCTGCCTGTACCAATAAACAGAACCTCCAACACTGATGTGAATTAAGCCTAAGCGGTACCAATAAAAAGAACCTTTCAACAGTGATGTGAATGAAGCCTAAGCGGTACCAATAGACAGAACCTTCAACACTGATGTGAAGGAAGCCTAAGCGGTACCAATAAACAGAACCTCCAACACTGATGTGAATGAAGCCTAAGCGTTACCAATAAACAGAACCTCGTACACTGATGTGAATGAACCCTAAGCGGTACCAATAAACAGAACCTCCAACACTGATGTGAAGGAAGCCTAAGCGGTACCAATAAACAGAACCTCCAACACTGATGTGAATGAAGCCTAAGCGGTGCCAATAGACAGAACCTGCAACAGTGATGTGAAGGAAGCCTAAGCGCTACCAATAAACAGAACCTCCAACACTGATGTGAATGAAGCCTAAGCGCTACCAATAGACAGAACCTCCAACACTGATGTGAATGAAGCCTAAGCGGTACCAATAAACAGAACCTCCAACACTGATGTGAAGGAAGCGTAAGTGGTACCAATAAACAGAACCTCCAACACTGATGTGAAGGAAGCGTAAGCGGTACCATAAAACAGAACCTCCAACACTGATGTGAATGAACCCTAAGCACTACCAATAGACAGAACCTCCAACACTGATGTGAATGAAGCCTAAGCGGTACCAATAGACAGAACCTTGAACACTGATGTGAAGGAAGCCTAAACGGTACCAATAAACAGAACCTCCAACACTGATGTGAATGAAGCCTAAGCGGTACCAATACATAGTACCTCCAACACTGATGTGAATGAAGCCTAAGCAGTACCAATAAACAGAACCTCCAACACTGATGTGAATGAAGCCTAAGCGGTACCAATAGACAGAACCTCCAACACTAATGTGAAGGAAGCCTAAGCGGTACCAATAAAGAGAACCTCCAACACTCATGTGAAGGAAGCCTAAGCGGTACCAATAAACAGAACCTCCAACACTGATGTGAATGAAGCCTAAGCGGTACCAATAGACCGAACCTCCAACACTGATGTGAAGGAAGCCTAAGTGGTACCAATAAACAGACCCTCCAACACTGATGTGAATGAAGCCTAAGCGGTACCAATAAACAGAAGCTCCAACACTGATGTGAAGGAAGCCTAAGCGGTACCAATAAACAGACCCTCCAACACTGATGTGAAGGAAGCCTAAGCGGTACCAATAAACAGAACCTCCAACACTGATGTGAATAAAGCCTAAGCGGTGCCAATAGACAGAACCTGCAACAGTGATGTGAAGGAAGCCTAAGCAGTACCAATAAACAGAACCTCCAACACTGATGTGAAGGAAGCCTAAGCGGTACCAATAAACAGAACCTCCAACACTGATGTGAATGAAGCCTAAGCGTTACCAATAAACAGAACCTCGTACACTGATGTGAATGAACCCTAAGCGGTACCAATAAACAGAACCTCCAACACTGATGTGAATGAAGCCGAAGCGGCACCAATAAACAGAACCTCCAACACTGATGTGAATGAAGCCTAAGCGGTGCCAATAGACAGAACCTGCAACAGTGATGTGAAGGAAGCCTAAGCGGTACCAATAAACAGAACCTCCAACACTGATGTGGTGAATGAAGCCTAAGCGCTACCAATAGACAGAACCTCCAACACTGATGTGAATGAAGCCTAAGCGGTGCCAATAGACAGAACCTGCAACAGTGATGTGAAGGAAGCCTAAGCGCTACCAATAAACAGAACCTCCAACACTGATGTGAATGAAGCCTAAGCGGTACCAATAAACAGAACCTCCAACACTGATGTGAAGGAAGCGTAAGCGGTACCATAAAACAGAACCTCCAACACTGATGTGAATGAACCCTAAGCGCTACCAATAGACAGAACCTCCAACACTGATGTGAATGAAGCCTAAGCGGTACCAATAGACAGAACCTTCAACACTGATGTGAAGGAAGCCTAAGCGGTACCAATAAACAGAACCTCCAACACTGATGTGAATGAAGCCTAAGCGGTACCAATAAACAGAACCTCCAACACTGATGTGAATGAAGCCTAAGCCATACCAATAAACAGAACCTCCAACACTGATGTGAATGAAGCCTAATGGTACCAATAAACAGAACCTCCAACACTGATGTGAATGAAGCCTAAGCGGTACCAATAGATAGAACCTCCAACACTGATGTGAAGGAAGCCTAAGCGGTACCAATAAAGTGACAGCTGAATATATGTATACAATGTTGCATTCAGGTTTATTCAGACAAGAAAAAAAAGTCTCATTTGAATAACCAACATGAATGAAATTGTGGGATTTTCTCCTTATCCACTCACAAGGTAACGCTGTGTTTTATGGGTCGGAGTGAGGAGGTGCTGATATCATCCATCCACTGTTTGTGCTCTATTGTTTCATGTTGCTTAGTAGACCCGTCTAGAGTTCCTACCTCTGACGAGAGGTAATGTGATTTCCTTGTCAGCCCGCTGCTTTCCCATGTGTGGATGAGTCATGAGTTGCTATTGTTGATGGAGACGGTGACTCTACTGACTGCGGCCCACAAGGTCATCGGATTTATGAGGAAGGCATGTTCTGCATCGCACACCTGTTACTGCCTAAACAAAAGGGAAAGAAACTGCAGGTTTTGGCGATTATGCGGTCCCAACACTGCGGAGGGAAAGGCAATGATATTATATGTTTGTGAAGCTCTGTATATTAGTTACAGGTGGGGCGGCTGCCAGGCGCTATAAATTAGACATATCTGTTGTGCAGAACGCTGGCCAGGAGAACTGGAAATTACTGCCTGTACATGCTTGGGTGAAAGGATCCTGCTAACTAGGTTTTCCTTATGTTGCAATAAGGAAGAAGTGCGTGTTAAATCCGAGAGATTTACATTATTAGACCGTCTGTTGCTCTCCGCTGGTTGTCATGAACACAAATGGGGCAAATTTACTAGTCAAAATACCACAGTATTCTGGTGCAAATTGTCTTAGATGCCTCGAGCCACATTTACTACATGCTCTTAGACACCTTCGGGACACTTTTACGAATCTTCTGAAAAAAGGGAGTGGCCTAAATTGCTAAAAAAAAACAACTTGTTGTAAATTTCATTAAACTGAACTAAAATGTTGGTTCGATTTGACATAAACTAAGCCAACCAATAGTATAAAGTATATGAACGCAGGCCGGACAGTCTGTGAGAGACTTCCCATCCAGCTGCGATGAATCTTAGTTTGCACGGTCTAACTCTTAGACAGCATTAGTAAATGTGCCCCAATATGCTGATTTAGCAAACATTAACTGCTTCATAGTCTGAAACTATTAAATGGAGAAAATATAAATAATTCTAGCAAACTGGGAAGCCTTGATCTTGCCATAGAGTAGCAGCCTAAATATGGTATTGTCTCCAGCAAGTTCCTTCCTTCATATGAAGCTGGAAACAGTTGTAACCCGTTCACTGATAGATAGTCCTGCTGGTCACGGGTCGCGCTCCCTCCAACTGCAGGACCTCTGCAGAGTTCGTATGGAGCAGCACTTGAGCATGCTTGTCGCCATTCCATACAACCTCTATGGTGTTACAGACACCGTCCGTGATCCATACAGACCTCCGGCCTTACTCACACGAGTGTGTTAGTGTGCGCAATATCTGTGCTGCAACGCACAGGGAGTAGAATCCATGGATTTCAATGAGTTCCTTCTCATTTTCGTTTTTGCACAAGCTAAACAAACCCTGCAGCCTGATCTATTCTGGTGCCCCCGGGAAATTAACACATCTGGGAATGATTAATTATTAGGGCTGCACAGCCTTTTAAATCACGGCGGGTGTATCCTGTGCCGATGTGAATGGCCAAAAATACATTAAGAAGCGCAGATACGCATGCAATGGCGCAATCTTCACTGCGCAAAACGTCGTGGTACCGCAATCGGTTTTATGCTTCTGCTCGTCTGAAAGAGCTGATACGGTCTCTCTACAGGAGGCTACGGTATGGTACGCAAGCGCCTGACAGCCGTCCCAGTGACCAGCATTTCTATGCTTTTACAGAGGAGCAATAGTCATTCTGTGAATGGAGATGGAGCGGGCCGGGGATTGAGCTCCTGTTCACACAGCCCGACTATTGCTTGGTTTTTGGTTGAGCTAAGCACCAATTGGCTCTGTCAAATGAGCGGCCGCTTGTACACAAGACAACTGTCACCCAAGTCTGCAGTTTCCAGAGATGATCCCGGTATCTTTCCTGCGATCAGTGAGCGTTTCTCACATACATTGAAGCGGTTATCTCCTGTGAACATCTGCTTCTGGTAGAAGGTCCTGTGATGATGAGCTAATCACAATGTGACATCATTGTGACTCCCAGCAATCACATGTACTACAAAAACAGCAGTAAGGGAGCTTGCAGAGCGGGCCATGTGACGGGCAACAGGTCATTCCAACGATAACTGTTCTAGTGAATGAAGGTGGAGCCGGCGGGGATCGTTCCAGCACACCCGCCTCCATGTACAATAAACAGGCAGTCATTCATAAATGATACTACCTGTTTACACTGATCTGGAAGCAGAAACTGAACCACAAACAAAGACTTCTCATTCAGCGTTTAGTCATGCATTCATTTAGACGGGAATATAAACGAGTCGTTCCGTGTAAAAGCGCCTAAAGTATTGGATCCCCCTGTCCTCAGGGAGGAGTCATCAGATATTCCCTATTGAAGTCAGAGAGCGGTCATTGTGACTCACTAGTGTGCGAGGTCCTCCAGAGCAAGAGACGCTCTTCACTTGGCTAACAGAAAAGTCTTTTAGGCCGGCTTCACATGAGCGTGACGGGCTCCGCCACGTAATATTCTGCAGTGAAGCCCGTCACGGCGCCCCCCAGAGACCCCATACTTACCAGCGGAAGATAGCGTGAAGACGCTTCCCCGCCCACCACCGTCGCGTCATGTGACATGCCCACCGCGTCACATGACGCGCGACGGTAGGCGGGGAAGCGTTTTTTCACGCTATCTTCCGCTGGTTTCAGCGGGAGATAGCATGAACGGACGGCTTCCATTGACTGCAATGGAAGCCGTCAGCGTGTACACCCGCGGCAATTAGAACATGCTGCGGGTGAGGACGGGAGATTTCACGGTGCGAAATTCCGCGGTGGAATTCCGCACCGTAAGCATTGTGCTATTAGGTTCAATAGAACCTAATAGCAGGGGGCAACGCAGCGGATTTTTGCCGCGAATTTACGCGGTGTAAATCCGTTCGTGGGAAGGAGGCCTAAGGGTGTTCACCCACGAGTTCCATCGATAGCAATACGGACAGAACTTGTACTTGTTAACATCAATTACCATTTCAATGTGTTTATTTACAAGAATGACTTGAAAATGACATGAAAAACCGCCGCATGTCCTATTGTTGGGCGATTCCGCATATGGAGCAGCTCATTATTTCCTATGGGATCTTTAACAAGAAGCCATGTGGGTGCGATGGGATTTTTACTATTGAAAACTCTTGGACACATTTGCGATTCTTTTTCATGTATGTGAAAAGTCCAAGTATAGAGATGCTATGCGTGTTATAATCGAGGCTCACATGCAGAATCTACGGACCAATATCGTGCTCGCCCATGTGAATGCACCCTCAAATTGAGGACCCCATCTACTAACTCATCATTTTCTAATAGGGTGTTTGAAAATGTTTTCCCCACAGCGGGCGACCCCTTCTCCTTTTGGAGAAGTTTTTATTGTCTGCTGCAACACTTCCTGTTTGGAAGAAACAGACTAATAACATGAATTACTTGATACTGCAGTAAGCTATCAGTTTTACACATGCAGGACATGAAGTCTTCTATACAGTAACCAATAGAAGGGATTAGAGTCTACAATAATCCACACACGGACAACGTGGAGTTACTGGGATATCTCCTATAATCCAATTTATGGACTCTCTGAAGGTGTTCTGGAACGTACTGAACACAACCGGAGCACAACAATAACTCTACTCTTAAATTAGTGAGGAAAGGCTTTCTGACAGATATCGGTTGTATCTCTCAGACCTTTTTGGCTGGTTCTAGGCCCGGACACCGGCTGGAGGCCGGCACATATGCAACCGGATGGAGGCCGGGAAACAGATGCAACCGGCTGGAGGCCGGGAAACAGATGCATCTACTGTCGCCTGCGGTATTAGAAGTAACACCACCGTGATCTGGATGTTTTAAAAAATGGTGTGCGCACAATGATTAGTAATAAGTATGCCATGTCAGAGGGGACATAAGGCGCTCAATGATCAGACACTTGGCTGTACTTACTTCAATGTCTTTCTGGATTTATAAGTGAAGCTAATAAAAATCAGGGGGACGCTATTGATCGACTGGCGTGCGCCGCTGGGGCCGGTCAGCTGCCCACTGTCAGCCCCACTACACCCAGCGGTATGGAGAGGCCAGCGCTTGTAACTGCAGGGGCAGCTGCCATTGATTTTAATGGGTGATATACTTGACAAGTAAAGGCCTTTTACACGGAATGATGATGGTTCAAAAAATGGTTGGATCGTGCGAATGTGAAGGATAACCTTCAGTGTAATTGGATGACGAACGAGGATTCATGCGCTTCTCATTTGCTGCTTATTTCATGCAGGTATAACAATAATTCTTTGCTCATTCGCTCACCGTTGTGGGTGAACAGCGATGGTTTTGCTGTTGTACCAGCGAATGTGAGCGACTGAACGACTTGTGAACAGAGGTTGTTACTATATTATAGAGTCTATACTACAGCAATATCCTCTGTCCATGACTCTGGGGGCAATCGTACCGTGCACAGGTGGAAGAGAAGAAATGATATTCGGCCCGCCGGACAGGAGTTTGACACTGATTTAGACCCACAGCCTCCCATTATCCTGATTGTTTAGCTGTTGGACTGCAGTCCCGGCCGGGACCTCGGGGGTTGACACTTATGTTCAGACTGGACCTGTCATAGCGGCAGTTTAGAACCCCGAGACCTGCAGCTGTTTCTGTATCCTCTACCCTGGACCTTGTATATATTGGGGCCTGGAGCTGAGCCTGTATCTTAAGTGGAAACTGAACAACCCCACTTACAGTCACTGGAGTTTGCTCAGCGCCGCTCGGTTCTGACATAAGACGGACCAGTTTGGCTGCAGGGACTTTCCTTTCCTGCTGCAGATATGAAAGCAGCCTGACTTAGTTAAATCAGACTATGATTGTAAGGCTGTGGCCTCACTTGCTGGACTCCCAGCCCGCTACACATCGGGACAGATAGATTCATCATCTTACATATGACACAGAATGGAACAACCGGAGAAATCCTAACTTTGCCCAGTTTATGTCCCAAGAACAAAGGATGGAGTTTGTTGGGCGCCTTAGCCTATCGGCCAGACCATTGGTGCGACTTGTTTAAAGGTGATTTTTGTAGGGCTGTACCAGCTTTAGAAGGACTTGTCATCCAGCTCTACATAAGAAAGCTGTTCAATGGACAAAACATAACTCCAGCGATGAATGCTGCAGAGGGAGCGACAGCAGGCGAGTCAGGCAGCGGCCCGAATCCATTTCTCTCCGGCCTGACTCGATGCATGTCGGATATTTCTTTCTGTGCCGTTGAAGGATTATGACATCAGTTGGATTTACTTAAAAATGGCAAATATATTTGTCCCGAGTGGCTTGTAAAATACGCCGTGCAACCCCGTGAGCATAAATACTGGCTGTCTTCTGCCTGACTAGCCCCCTGTGCCCAGTAATACTGCGCTGACCAGCAGATGTCCCATTATAAATCACCTCCACGGAGCGGACCCCGCTCTCGGATCGCAGCAGTTTGGCATTTTTTAGTAAAATATTCCCCTATATTCCCACGTCAGGATTATTTTTCAATTTGTGAAATATCATCTTTGTGCGCTCAGAGATGTAATTAAAGGGGATTGACAGTAAGAAGAGCTCCTTGGAATGGGAGGCTAACATGTAGATCACGGTGATGGAAGGTGTGCGTTCTGACCAGCTGACGTCTCACCGCTATGGAAAGATATGGGAATGACAAAAAGACACATTACAGATGTCACTGTGTGTAATGGCTGATGTACGAGAGGGAGGAATTGGTACTCGTCAGACCTAAAGATGGTCGTGATGAAGGTTTAATATGGGGCATATATGTCCCCACATACCCGCAGGGCACTCCTCATCCTGTCATCGTATGCACTTATATTATACAGAGTAATAACACAGAATCTGCTGTTACTCTTACAACCACCTGCAGTCGGCATCAGGGGTGTCAAACGCATTTTCACTGATGCCACATCAGCATTCTGGTTGCCTTCAAAGGGCCAATTGTAATTGTAAGACTGTAGAGTAACAGTGACCCCCCACCCAATAGTGGTCTCGGTAGTAATTGTGCTCCCCTACCCCATAGTGGCCCTAGTATTAATAGTGTTCCGCACAGTGGTCCCAGTAGTAATGGTGACTTTCACATTGGCACCAGTAGTAATAGTGACCCCCACAGTGGCACCATTAGTAATAGTGACCCTCCCGAGTGGCCCCAGCAGTAATAGTGACACCCATAGGGTCTCCAGTAGTAACAGTGACCCCCCCCCCCTGCATAATGGCCCCAGTAGTAATAGTGAACCCCATTGTGGCACCAGTAGTAATAGTGATTCATATAGTGACCCAAGTGGCTCTGTTCTGGCAGCAGTGACATCCGCTGCTGAGTCTATGACCGCTGACTTCTCCTTGCATGCAGGACAGTGCATGTAGACCCTGAGGGGCAGCGATGAGCAGTCACAGACTCTATGCTGCCGTCGGACCAGAGCTGCAGGCAGGCTGGGCGAGTTGAATGCCTGTTAAGTTAAACAGATATTGTGTGTGTGTACACCCGTGTAGAGCGTATGGCCTCTGTGTGCACACGGAGGTTTATGTGCTTTTAGTAGACGTTAGAAAGCATGAGAAGATTTTACAAAAAACGGATCTTCAAGATATTCAAGATGGATAAAAGCAGTTTTATTAGCAAATGGAGATGGCGCTAATCTTGTACACACTGAACAATAGATATTAGGTGACTGTTAGCAGCAGCAGGTCTGTTGCAGCAGTGCTGGGATCGCTGCCGGGTTGACCGAGTCCGGTGTGGGTTTTAGACATGATTCTGCACCTTCTAGCTTACTACGTGTGACACAATGTGCTCACATCTGTGGATGATTATCTGGGATGGATAGGAAGCTGAGGTGCTGTGAATTGTCATTTGCTTGTTGTCTGAGCTGGCAGTGAGTGGCTCCCGTGGTCAGCGTGGTGTCCACGGTTCCTTACTGTGTGCTTCGGCTTATTCTACTGAAGTTAAGTGCTGTGTTTTGTTTTGTTCTTTATCAGTTTGGCTAAGTAGGGCTACTTAGGTCCCAGGAACGAGAGCAGGCCTGCATCTATCGATGCGATCAGTCTGCCGTGTTAGGCAGGGCCCTTTCCCTCGTTCGTTAAGTATTTAGGGAAAGACTTCCCATTTATTATCTGTCAGTTTGTTTTGGGCGCCGCACTGTCAGCAAGTATTGTGCATGTCTGCAGTTGCTGGTCCAGCACATCCAAAACAGACCTAACAAGGTCATTGCTTGAACGGCCCCATCCTCAGCACACCCATCGTGACATTGTTGAATCCAAGTTCCAAACTGCTAGCATATTCCCTGGAACTACCATATAGATAATAGTGACTGAGACATGAATTCTGTTCAGTTTATGCCAAGTTGACATGCTTGCTGCAGTGCTGTATACTGAGTACTGTATAGAAGCGGTTCACTATAAGCCCTGCACCTTACATTGGGCGCTAGTCAGCAGGATGGACAGATATATGGGGAGTCAAGCGGCCTCATTCTCTTATCGATGGGACCCATGGGCACCTGCTAGCTAATCGATCTTCATTCGTCTGCACGTTACATGATCACGATGTTCATTCATTCATTCATTCATTCATTCATTCTATTGTATGTGCAGATTTCTAACTTACCTTGGAGAACAATCTTGTAAGTTGCAAGGAACCCGTTGTGTGATAGGCCGATGCTTTGCATTACAAAACGAAGTGTTGACCTGAATCTGCAGGTCTTTGTAGCACGCCTCTCTGGTGTTCATGTAACCTGCAAGAAAACAACCTACATTTTTTCTTTGGCCATTATTCATATTTATAAGTAAAATCCGCAGCTTGGAACGTTTAAAGGGAACCTGTCAGGTAGGTTATGCTGTGCTTACGGATTCCAGTGGTTGGTCACTTATAGGGTACTGTGCAGGGACTCAAGAGAGGCAGTGTGGGAATAAGTGTGGTGACTACAGCAGAGGAACACATTATACTCAGGGGTTGACTTATTGTGTCCTAAATACACTGAAAAATACAACGTTGGGGCCAAACATCATATTTACGAAGCCCCTCGTTCCTGTGTTATTAATGAAAGACCTATAACACTCTTCTGGCTAGGAAGGTTGTCGGTCCGACCAGGAGCTGTAGAAGACAATCCAAGCCTCTTACACAGTGCCGGCACCCTGTGGGTGGACGAGCCCCACACTGCGGGAGCGAGTGGCGCACCAGGCATGTAGTGCTGTACATAAATCTGGTATTCTTTATTCCTAGTGCAGAGGCGCCCGCGGCATCGCCATATACAGCGATGGATGATTAGTGGATTCATTTTTAGCTTAAAGGGACCCCGCCATATCCCCACAGCACTATAGACCGTTACGGTGTTGTTAGGGCAGGTGATGGAGCTGGGTGATGTAGTTTTATACTCACCCGATCCCTGGATCCAGCACTGTTGCCCTCCCCAGATCACGCAGCGCATGAAAACCTGCCTCTATTCGAGTCCTGTTCGCTCTCCTGTGCAAGTCTATGGGAGAGTGTGAACATGGGACTTTGAAAAGATTCAGATTTTCCTGCACCACGTGATCTTCGGAGGTCGACAGCGCTGAATTGGGTGAATTTTGGGACTGGATACGAGACATAATTAAAAAATCTACCTTGTTGATATCAGTCTGAGTCCCAGAACTTGTATGTTGGGTATTGTTGATGGGCTTAGTGGGCGTTCTCTTCTGGGAGTTCAGAGAGTTGGGTCAGGCACGGAAGCAGCTGCCCCCCCTCCCAACAGAAGGAGATCTTGTCCAAAAAATAGGAGAGATTATATCTTTGTAAACGGGAAGAGGCGGTGTGACTAAGTTTGAGGAAATTTGGGGCAGATGGTCCGATCTATATAATGGATAGTTTATATCAAGTGCTGGTTGTATTGATGTATCGTGGAACAGCTGATGGGATTTGGGGGAGAAGCGGTAGTTTTTTGTTGTGTGCAGGGGGAGATAATGATTTGCTTAAACATAGTTCTAATGAATTGTATGGTTTGGGTGGGGTAACGCTCTGTTCTATGTAGATTATGCATGCACAAAGGTCATTAATTAAGCAGTAATTGTATTATTAAAAAAAACATCCAGTGTTAGAAAAAGTGAAATTTTGCTTTGGGCATTAAAGTACAAAACACCCTTCGTTCATGAAAGGGTTAAACAATTAAACTTCCATTTGCCATTCTAATTTTCACTGAGGAAGAATCCAGTAAACTACGCCCCTCTTCAGTAGACTTTACACCCCTGTCAATGGGGCCGGCTGTCGGTTATGTGATAGATGAGGCTGGTACAATAGTAACGGGGAACTGACAATAGTTGTAATTAGTTGCACGAACTTCGTCATCCAGTTTCCTCTGCAGATTCTACTGTCATCCATCACTCAATAAAACTAAATGCTGCTCTTTGTTTTTACTCCTGGACCTTTCTGGCTAGCAAAATGCTAAGTCCCAAGTCTGACCAGACTTTTCCGTCCAGCAGGAGGCTCAACATGTAATGACTAAATGTATAAGAAAAGACAAAGCAGACATTGTGTCGGGGAAAGACCAGCTCCCAACCGCACGGAGAAGCATTGGTATACATTCCCATAGTAATGGGACTAACTCTATGGCTGCAGTGCCACGAAGATCGAACATGGAACTCCATGATGACATCCTCCCTCAGATAGAACTGCATATCATAAATGGGAGCCGACACCTTCATTTATTAGTTCTTGGCTGAAGAGCTTTACTTTCAGTCACCCCTCCCCATCTCCAGCAGTTTCATGATAGACCACTTGACTGTTTCAGATAGTAGGCCTGTAAACATGTGAGTTGGGCTTTAAGAGTCTCTGTCACCTACTTGTAGCCCTGTGAGCTGAGTTTATGGACTGATGTAGTGATCTAGTACATCATCCTGGTCCCCTCCATAAATGTCATACATGTATGTCTTATGTTGATGCACTGTGCAAAGATGTCTTGTCATTTCCAGTGTGTGTATTGCACAGCTGCAGCGCTTGAGAGGTTAATGTCTGCAACAATCCAAAGCCCGCATGTCAATGTATCAAGTCTGTCATGTAAAGTGTTATGAGAGGAGGTTATAAATGTGAGTGATTGAGAGCGGGAAGGAGAGTGCATGCCTTCAGAAGTTTGGTGGTACACGAGGTCCAGGTAAATGTGCTGAAGCATGGAAGAGGAGGAGATATTTCCCGTTCTGCATGAGACTGGATGTTAATGGAGTGAGCCCCAAGAAAGAGAGAGAGAGAGCGTCAGTGAGTCTAACTAGTCTCTACAAGGCCCAGTGCAGAGGTACTATCCGGTTAATTATTTTCCTATGTGGCCGTCTGAAGTCTGGATCACCGCGTAGGGGTACACCCTTTATTGTCCCAACCATGCATCCCTAAGGCTGGGTGGAGGTACTAGGAGACATTAATTGCTGTTCACACACGTGTCTTTAAGTCTAGAAGAGCCGTGTGGAGGTACTACAATTTAATAATCTATGAAGTCTGTTCATTTACCTGCACTGTGAAGTCTTTGATTGAACTGACTTGTATTGTGTTACTCCTTATTCAAGTAAAGTTTGTACTGGGCTCTGACTGTTCCCAGAGACCCGTAGTACTAAAGAACTGTTTGTGGCTGCATTTCTTATCCGCCGAGGGTCCTACCGGCACATGCAGGAATGGTGGCATCACGCGTGACAAGCGTTTCCCTGTTCTTCAGTTTATTGGGCATCCCTATCCTAGGGGTGTCCGGGGTTTGGCTCAGTGCTACTCTGGCCTTGGCGGCATGTGTCTCTGCAGGATGGAGCATGGTAAGTGCCGCCGTGACAAGACAGCACTATACCCTCCCAGCTCCCCAGTGTGTGCCAAGTGTCCGGGGTCTCTCTATGGGACACTGGGTGACCCGCTGAGTCCGGGGATGTAAGTGTTATACTTACCACCCCGGTGTCAGAGCTGGAAGCCACCGCTCAGTGCATTGAACGGCGCTGCTAAAAAGACCAGCCATTATAAAATTAGAACAGGCGGACTACTTAGCAGCACCGATCAATGCACTGAGAAGTGACTTCATCGCTGACCAGGGGTGATGAAAGCTTAGCTCATAGGGCTAAAAGTAGGTGACAGATTCCCTTTAAAGCAGCATAGCTTTGCAGTTGTTGATGATTATTAACCCTTTCCATGCAAGCGATTTCCTAACAATAAGAAAAGATTTTATTAACCTTTTATCGGCATTTTTGAGGTTCCACAGAGTTTTAAAAAAATGAGTGAAGATGAGAAGCCCTTTAATTAAATGCAGACTTTGGAAACTAAAAACTGCTGCAAAGGTTGTGTAGATCTGGCCTTATTGTGTTCAATGTTGTTGCCTTAACTACTGGAATCTCAGAAAGACGACTGCTAATTTGGACAAACCTCTTAAAACTAAACTGCTGCTATATTTATTGAAGCCTCTTATAGCTGATAATTAAAACTCCTTTAAGGGGACGGCATTAATGACACGAGTAGCATCGCTCCTCTCTTGATAACTAACCAATGCAGTTACGGAACATGTTGATAAACTTACTATAACCTCCTGCTATTCATGATGCTGTATGGCACTTCTGATTGGTTTAGAGCACTTCAGCAGATGACATAGTTATTACATGCCAATTAGTAGAACAATATCACGCATTTTACAAGTAATTGCCTTCATCTTAATCTAAGGTGCTCTTCTTCCTTTACGGACTGACAGAATCTAGATGGATATTTCCATAACATTCTCCATTATTGACCCATGTAAGAGGTAAATGCCTCATCTCCCCTGGACCTCCCTTCATATCACTAGAAGGACAATGGTCCATCTGTAGGCATTACCAGTAGTGTCTGCTGTTTAGCATACACTATGCAACTAAAATCCCTGCTGATCTACCGTTCCTCATGAGCCAACGTGTCATTTTGAAACCATGAAGTCTTTATCTTTGCGTTCACGCCTGTCCACCTCTCCCATTAGATGTAGCTTGAGAAAGCATAAAACTATCAAAATATCAGCTCATTTAATTGAGGAGTTCATAATGACCATTCAATAAAGCCTTTATTTTGGCGACTGCAGCAGCAGCGAAGAGGAAGTACCATAGACATTAATCCATCACTTCGGTCAGATCGCACTCACATATTACAACTCCAAGTCATTCATGAAAAACGTTTTGCAGAATCAATTTTACTTGGAGGAAGGTTGTAAAATCTGTTTATTGGCTCTCTAAATGGCGCGGCGTCCTATAACATTCACAGCTTGACGGTCCACACTCTTGGCTGGGCACACCATCGTGGAGGAAGTTATGAAGAATCTTCAACTCTCTGTAAATCGGGGCTTTGATCTGTAAATGTTTTCTGCCAAATATTTAATCGTGATGTTTACCTTTGCCAAAATATCGGTGCGCATATAAAACTGTCAGAGAAGAGCGAAGTTACCGTCACTCAGCGCAAAAACCGTATAAATATTGTGCAAGGCAAACATATTTCTCATTGATTTTATTCCACCCGCAACAGCAGTTTGTGGACAGATTTCAGTACTTACTAAGATGTGGTATGATAAGGCACCGTTCACACGGCATCCAGGCCTTCCAGTGGAGCTATTTGTTGGAAGCATTTCCTAACCTATATCTCTGATGGAAGTTCCAATGTATGCCGTGTATAGGCATAACATGACAAATGTCTGCCATTACCACGCAGGGTACACTTTTCTTTTTAACTGGAGTTAATTAGTATTTTGCAGCGGTCCGCTGTATAGGAAGGTGCAGCTTACTGTGCTTTCCTTACAGTAGAAAAAGAGGCTTCCATAGGGTTAAAATGAATCGGTCACATCCCTTAAGCATGATAAACTAAGTTAAGAATGAGGAATCTGGGAATGTCCTTCTTATACTTACCTGAGGTTCCTGCGCTGTCACCGGTGGACGTCAGCCAGTTTGACTCTTTTCTTCAGGCAGTGTGAGCGCATTCCCATAGAAAACAGTGAGTGCAAATAGACAGCCTAAAGAAAAGAGTGAAACTGACTGACTGACGAGCGCCAATGTCTACCGGTGACAGCGCAGGAATGGTGGCCAGGTAAGTATAAAAAGCACATCCCCGGACTCCTTATTCCCGGTCCTATAAACATCATAACTTAGTTTGTCCTACTAATAGCATGCGGCGAGTTCCCTTTAATGGAAGCCTAAAACACACCAAGCCTGGAGCTCAGATACCGTGTGCACAGAGCCCTAGACATTATAATATGATGTAACATCAGACTTTACAGAGAAAAAGAACCTGTGAGCCTGACTTCTATACCGGGAAAGCGCTTTGAACAAATTATTGAACAGCATGTATGCAAGAACTTGGATGAGAATGGAGTAATTAACCAGAGCCAGCATGCATTTGTAACAGACAAGTCATGCCAGACAAATCTAATTTCCTTCTATGACAGAATCACCGACTGGGTTGATCAGGGACATGCGGTGGATATAGTATATCATGACTTTAGTAAAGCATTTGACAAAGTATCTCATACCATGCTTATTGAAATAAAGACCACATATGGGATTGACAAGGCAACTGCTAGGTGGATTCACAACTGGCTGAGTGATTGTACTCAAAGAGTGGTCATAAATGGCTGCACATCCAAGTGGAAAAATGTATCAAGTGGGGGACCACAAGGCTCTGTCCTAGACCCAGTGTTCTTCAACATTTTTTATAAATGATCTGGAGGAGGGAATTGATGGAAAACTGATCAAATTTGCTAAACGACACAAAGCTAGGAGGGATAGGTGACACGGAGGAAGAGAGAGAGTATTCAAAAAGATCTAGACAAGCTTGTACAGTGGGTGGCGACTAACAGAATGTTATTTAACAAGGAGAAATGCAAAGTCCTCCATCTGGGCAAGAAAAATGAAGAAAGCACATACAGAATGGGAGGAATTGGGCTAAGCAGCAGCACATGTGAAAAAGACTTGGGTATACTACTAGATCATAGACTGAACATGAGTCAACAGAGTGATGCAGCAGCCAAAAAGGCAAACACAAGTCTGGGATGTATTAAGAGAAGCATAGAGTCTATATCACGTGAGGTCATTATCCCCTCTACTCTTCCTTAGTCAGACCTCATCTGGAATACTGTGTCCAGTACTGGGCACCCCAAAAGACATAGACAAACTGGAGCAAGTTCAGAGAAGAGTTACCAAGACTGTGAGTGGTCTGCAAATCATGTCCTATGGGGAACAGTTAAAGGATCTGGGAATGTTTAGCAGAAGAGAAGGCTGAGAGGAGACTTAATAGCCGTCTACAAATATCTGAAGGGCTGTCACAGTGCAGAGGGATCAGCCCTATTCTCATCTTCACAAGGAAAGACTAGAAGCAATGGGATGAAACTGAAAAGGAGGAGACACAGATTAGATATTAGACAGTGAGGGGGATCAATGAGTGGAACAGGTTGCCACGAGAGGTGGTGAATTCTCCTTCAATGGAAGTGTTCATACAATGGCTGGACAAATCTGTCTTGGGATGATTTAGTGATCCTGCACTGAGCAGGAGGTTGGACCAGATGACCCTGGAGGTCCCTTCTAACTCTACCAGTCTATGATTCCAGAATTCGACACAAATAAATCCATTTTGTAGCAAGCGGCCGCTGCATCATAGATTATGCATGTAAATCATTGTTTGGTCCTTGCTCATAGAATACAGATGAGTCACAAAGACGAACTTACAAATACAGCATGTATCATGAACTAGTGAAGGAGGTTACCCCATCTGGTCCCTGCAGAGAGCTAAATGTATAGTAGCCACTAAATAGAGGGCAACTTACTAAGACACAAGAAAAACCTATCCAAGAAAACAAACTGTGCGCCTCTACTGCCCTGTGGGTATATCATTTCATATGCTCTTAGTAATGGTTCCAAGTGGCATCAGTAGTTCATTCATTTAGATTTGTCACATCAGCAGGTCATGTGACTAGGTTTACATGTATGACTGGTTAATCAAGCTTTTTACAGTTTGTCACACTATTCATCCATGTTCTATGATTAAGGCTACACAAGGCTTGACGGTGCAGTGAGCACGCTCTCCGCTAAATGGATTTTATGGATTTAGAAGAAAGCTGGTTTGTTTGTTGTACTGAAAATCCCTATAAAGTGCTGGCCACTAGGGGTCTCCCTTCCTCCTAACTTGCTGTGCACTGACTACTGTCAAGTGATGTTATCTCTGTTACTGGAGACAGCATGATGGCAGAACGGGAAGTGTAGAATGGGGATGAACCATCTAACTTATTGAAGTTTATGAGGAAGAGGGAAGTAAGGAGCAGAGGCGAAGCATACAGACATGTGGTGAGATGACTTGGACCACAATCAGGAACTGGAAGCACAAAAAGAGGGCATTTGCTCCAATTGATTTCAATGGGAGTGAAACCATCTTTTACACTTCCAGCCGTGAGCACCGATGCGGACGTTTGGCCCCACAGCACTGACAGCTGGCAGGAGAACCAGCTGAACGGCTGGGATGCTGAGCGGCTCACTCCTGCCAATCAGCTTTTGATAATCTACCCTGAGGATAGGTAATCAATACTAAATACTCAGAAGGCCTCTTTAAGGGCTCAGTCACACGGGCGCCGATCCCCCCGTGTTTCTGGACGATAAGACGGCTGCACCGCGTGCGGAAGAATCTCCACATGACCGGCTCCATTGCCAGCCAGGTGTTCTTTCTTCCGGCCGGTGCGGAGAGTCGTCCACACCTGCAGAGCGGTCGTCTTATCGTCCAGAAACATGGGCGGATCGGCACCCGCGTGACCGAGCCCTAAGTGGAAAATGTTACTGATCGTTAGAATATTAGAGTTTGAAAACAGAAAACAAAAAGAGCCAATATACGTTAACGATGAATCTAGAGGGAGAATGCAGCCGTTAGCCAGATTCACTAGAGATTAACGACTAGTGAGAACATTCGCAGCAAACAGTACATTGTCCAAGTGCCAGACTGTACCTCCACCGCATGAAGCCGAGCACTGCGAGCGGATGATCGCCCAGGTGAAGTTGTGCCTCGGAGTCGCCCTCCTCTCATTCTCCTGCTTCGGGACTGCATACTCCCACATTACTCCGGGGTTCTTGCCTTGCAGTAGGATCTACAAACAACAGATGCCTTTTAGTTTCTCGTCTCGTGGATTATGTTATGCTTGCAATTTCAAAATTGTAAACTAATGTAAGTGAATCCAGCGGAGCGCCACATCCCGCGGAGCGCCACATCCCGCGGAGCACCACATCCCGCGGAGCGCCACATCCCGCGGAGCGCCGTGCAGCGCCACATCCCGCGGAGCGCCACATCCCGCGGAGCGCCACATCCCGCGGAGCGCCACATCCCGCGGAGCGCCACATCCCGCGGAGCGCCGTGCAGCGCCGCCGTATCCCATCCACATCTAAGCTCCCATTCCAGGAGGAGTTCATTACAAGACTGGGGATCCGCTGCCAGACAGATATCAACACAACGGATATCAGAAGGAATGCGACAGTCAAGTAGAGAGCGGAACCAGGAGAAGAAGATGTGGCACATCATCATCAGTCACACATTAACCCCTTAACCAACACCGCACACATTAACCCCTCAACCAACACCGCACACATTAACCCCTTAACCAACACCGCACACATTAACCCCTCAACCAACACCGCACACATTAACCCCTCAACCAACACCTCCCACATTAACCCCTCAACCAACACCTCACACATTAACCCCTTAACCAACACCGCACACATTAACCCCTTAACCGACACCTCACACATTAACCCCTTAACCAACACCTCACACATTAACCCCTCAACCGACACCTCCCACATTAACCCCTTAACCAACACCTCACACATTAACCCCTTAACCGACACCGCACACATTAACCCCTTAACCAACACCGCACACATTAACCCCTTAACCAACACCGCACACATTAACCCCTTAACCAACACCTCACTCATTAACCCCTTAACCAACACCTCACACATTAACCCCTCAACCAACACCTCACACATTAACCCCTTAACCAACACCTCACACATTAACCCCTCAACCGACACCTCACACATTAACCCCTCAACCAACACCTCACACATTAACCCCTCAACCAACACCTCACACATTAACCCCTTAACCAACACCTCACACATTAACCCCTTAACCAACACCGCACACAATAACCCCTTAACCAACACCGCACACATTAACCCCTTAACCAACACCGCACACAATAACCCCTTAACCAACACCTCACACATTAACCCCTTAACCAACACCTCACACATTAACCCCTTAACCAACACCTCACACATTAACCCCTTAACCAACACCTCACACATTAACCCCTTAACCAACACCGCACACATTAACCCCTTAACCAACACCGCACACATTAACCCCTTAACCAACACCTCACACATTAACCCCTTAACCAACACCGCACACAATAACCCCTTAACCGACACCTCACACATTAACCCCTTAACCAACACCTCACACATTAACCCCTCAACCAACACCTCACACATTAACCCCTCAACCAACACCTCACACATTAACCCCTTAACCAACACCGCACACATTAACCCCTTAACCAACACCGCACACATTAACCCCTCAACCGACACCTCACACATTAACCAACACCGCACACATTAACCCCTTAACCAACACCTTACACATTAACCCCTTAACCAACACCTCACACATTAACCCCTTAACCAACACCGCACACATTAACCCCTTAACCAACACCTCACACATTAACCCCTTAACCAACACCTCACACATTAACCCCTTAACCAACACCTCACACATTAACCCCTCAACCGACACCTCACACATTAACCCCTCAACCAACACCTCACACATTAACCCCTTAACCAACACCGCACACAATAACCCCTTAACCGACACCGCACACATTAACCCCTTAACCGACACCTCACACATTAACCCCTTAACCGACACCTCACACATTAACCCCTCAACCGACACCTCACACATTAACCCCTTAACCGACACCTCACACATTAACCCCTCAACCGACACCTCACACATTAACCCCTTAACCGACACCTCACACATTAACCCCTCAACCGACACCTCACACATTAACCCCTTAACCAACACCTCACACATTAACCCCTCAACCGACACCTCACACATTAACCCCTTAACCAACACCTCACACATTAACCCCTTAACCGACACCGCACACATTAACCCCTCAACCGACACCTCACACATTAACCCCTTAACCGACACCTCACACATTAACCCCTTAACCGACACCTCACACATTAACCCCTTAACCGACACCTCACACATTAACCCCTTAACCGACACCTCACACATTAACCCCTTAACCGACACCTCACACATTAACCCCTTAACCGACACCTCACACATTAACCCCTTAACCGACACCTCACACATTAACCCCTTAACCGACACCTCACACATTAACCCCTTAACCGACACCTCACACATTAACCCCTTAACCGACACCTCACACATTAACCCCTTAACCGACACCTCACACATTAACCCCTTAACCGACACCTCACACATTAACCCCTTAACCGACACCTCACACATTAACCCCTTAACCGACACCTCACACATTAACCCCTTAACCGACACCTCACACATTAACCCCTTAACCGACACCTCACACATTAACCCCTTAACCGACACCTCACACATTAACCCCTTAACAACACCGCACACATTAACCCCTTAACCAACACCGCACACATTAACCCCTTAACCAACACCTCACACATTAACCCCTTAACCGACACCACACACATTAACCCCTTAACCGACACCTCACACATTAACCCCTTAACCGACACCTCACACATTAACCCCTTAACCGACACCTCACACATTAACCCCTTAACCGACACCGCACACATTAACCCCTTAACCGACACCTCACACATTAACCCCTTAACCAACACCTCCCACATTAACCCCTTAACCAACACCTCACACATTAACCCCTTAACCAACACCTCCCACATTAACCCCTTAACCAACACCTCACACATTAACCCCTTAACCAACACCTCACACATTAACCCCTTAACCAACACCTCACACATTAACCCCTTAACCAACACCGCACACATTAACCCCTTAACCAACACCTCACACATTAACCCCTTAACCAACACCTCACACATTAACCCCTTAACCAACACCGCACACATTAACCCCTTAACCAACACCTCACACATTAACCCCTTAACCAACACCTCACACATTAACCCCTTAACCGACACCTCACACATTAACCCCTCAACCGACACCTCACACATTAACCCCTCAACCAACACCTCACACATTAACCCCTTAACCAACACCTCACACATTAACCCCTTAACCAACACCTCACACATTAACCCCTTAACCAACACCGCACACAATAACCCCTTAACCAACACCGCACACAATAACCCCTTAACCAACACCGCACACAATAACCCCTTAACCAACACCTCACACATTAACCCCTTAACCAACACCTCACACATTAACCCCTTAACCAACACCGCACACAATAACCCCTTAACCAACACCGCACACAATAACACCTTAACCAACACCGCACACAATAACCCCTTAACCAACACCGCACACAATAACCCCTCAACCGACACCTCACACATTAACCCCTTAACCGACACCGCACACATTAACCCCTTAACCAACACCGCACACATTAACCCCTTAACCAACACCGCACACATTAACCCTTAACCAACACCGCACACAATAACCCCTTAACCGACACCTCACACATTAACCCCTCAACCAACACCTCACACATTAACCCCTTAACCGACACCGCACACATTAACCCCTTAACCAACACCGCACACATTAACCCCTTAACCAACACCGCACACATTAACCCTTAACCAACACCGCACACAATAACCCCTTAACCGACACCTCACACATTAACCCCTCAACCGACACCTCACACATTAACCCCTTAACCGACACCTCACACATTAACCCCTTAACCGACACCTCACACATTAACCCCTTAACCGACACCTCAGACATTAACCCCTTAACCGACACCTCACACATTAACCCCTTAACCGACACCTCACACATTAACCCCTTAACCGACACCTCACACATTAACCCCTTAACCGACACCTCACACATTAACCCCTTAACCAACACCTCACACATTAACCCCTTAACACCTCACACATTAACCCCTTAACCGACACCTCACACATTAACCCCTTAACACCTCACACATTAACCCCTTAACCGACACCTCACACATTAACCCCTTAACCGACACCTCACACATTAACCCCTTAACCGACACCTCACACATTAACCCCTTAACCAACACCTCACACATTAACCCCTTAACCGACACCTCACACATTAACCCCTTAACCAACACCTCCCACATTAACCCCTTAACCAACGCCGCACACATTAACCCCTTAACCAACACCGCACACATTAACCCCTCAACCGACACCTCACACATTAACCCCTTAACCGACACCTCACACATTAACCCCTTAACCGACACCTCACACATTAACCCCTTAACCGACACCTCAGACATTACCCCTTAACCGACACCTCACACATTAACCCCTTAACCGACACCTCACACATTAACCCCTTAACCGACACCTCACACATTAACCCCTTAACCGACACCGCACACATTAACCCCTTAACCAACACCGCACACATTAACCCCTTAACCGACACCGCACACATTAACCCCTCAACCGACACCTCACACATTAACCCCTTAACCGACACCTCACACATTAACCCCTTAACCGACACCTCACACATTAACCCCTTAACCGACACCTCAGACATTAACCCCTTAACCGACACCTCACACATTAACCCCTTAACCGACACCTCACACATTAACCCCTTAACCGACACCTCACACATTAACCCCTTAACCAACACCTCACACATTAACCCCTTAACCAACACCTCACACATTAACCCCTTAACACCTCACACATTAACCCCTTAACCGACACCTCACACATTAACCCCTTAACACCTCACACATTAACCCCTTAACCGACACCTCACACATTAACCCCTTAACCGACACCTCACACATTAACCCCTTAACCGACACCTCACACATTAACCCCTTAACCAACACCTCACACATTAACCCCTTAACCGACACCTCACACATTAACCCCTTAACCAACACCTCCCACATTAACCCCTTAACCAACACCGCACACATTAACCCCTTAACCAACACCTCACACATTAACCCCTTAACCAACACCGCACACATTAACCCCTTAACCGACACCTCACACATTAACCCCTTAACCGACACCTCACACATTAACCCCTTAACCGACACCTCACACATTAACCCCTTAACCGACACCGCACACATTAACCCCTTAACCGACACCTAACACATTAACCCCTTAACCAACACCTCACACATTAACCCCTTAACAACACCTCCCACATTAACCCCTTAACCAACACCTCACACATTAACCCCTTAACCAACACCTCACACATTAACCCCTTAACCAACACCTCACACATTAACCCCTTAACCAACACCTCACACATTAACCCCTTAACCAACACCTCACACATTAACCCCTTAACCAACACCTCACACATTAACCCCTTAACCAACACCGCACACATTAACCCCTTAACCAACACCTCACACATTAACCCCTTAACCAACACCTCACACATTAACCCCTTAACCAACACCTCACACATTAACCCCTTAACCAACACCTCACACATTAACCCCTTAACCAACACCGCACACATTAACCCCTTAACCAACACCTCACACATTAACCCCTTAACCAACACCGCACACATTAACCCCTTAACCAACACCTCACACATTAACCCCTTAACCAACACCTCACACATTAACCCCTTAACCAACACCGCACACATTAACCCCTTAACCAACACCGCCCACATTAACCCCTTAACCAACACCGCACACATTAACCCCTTAACCAACACCTCACACATTAACCCCTTAACCAACACCTCACACATTAACCCCTTAACCAACACCTCACACATTAACCCCTTAACCAACACCTCACACATTAACCCCTTAACCAACACCTCACACATTAACCCCTTAACCAACACCTCACACATTACCCCTTAACCAACACCGCACACATTAACCCCTTAACCAACACCTCACACATTAACCCCTTAACCAACACCTCACACATAAACCCCTTAACCAACACCGCACACATTAACCCCTTAACCAACACCTCACACATTAACCCCTTAACCAACACCTCACACATTAACCCCTTAACCAACACCTCACACATCAACCCCTTAACCAACACCTCACACATTAACCCCTTAAAGGGGTTGTCCCGCGGCAGCAAGTGGGTCTATACACTTCTGTATGGCCATATTAATGCACTTTGTAATATACATCATGCATTAAATATGAGCCATACAGAAGTTATCAAAAGTTTTTCACTTACCTGCTCCGTTGCTAGCGTCCTCGTCTCCATGGTTGCCGTCTAATGGCCAAATTAGACGCGCTTGCGCAGTCCGGGTCTTCTGCTTTTGTGAATGGGGCTCCGTGTAGCTCTGTGTAGCTCCGCCCCGTCACGTGCCGATTCCAGCCAATCAGGAGGCTGGAATCGGCAATGGACCGCACAGAAGCCCTGCGGTCCACCGAGGGAGAAGATGCCGGCGGCCATCTTCACCGGGTAAGTAAGAAGTCACCGGAGCGCGGGGATTCAGGTAAGCGCTGTCCGGTGCTCTTTTTTAACCCCTGCATCGGGGTTGTCTCGCGCCGAACGGGGGGGGGGGGGTTGAAAAAAAAAAAAAAAACGTTTCGGCACGGGACAACCTCTTTAACCAACACATTAACCCCTTAACCAAAACCTCGCTTTTCATTTTCTTTTTTTCCTCCCCACTCTCAAAAAAAATCATCCCCGCTTTATTTCTTCCCCGGGCGGTATGAGGGCTCGCCTTTCGCAGGACGACTTGTATTCTCCTAGGTACTATGTAATGTTCCATATAATGTAGTGAAAACCTTTGAAAAATTTCTAAGTGGCAGAAAATGGAAAAAACAAAAAGTAATTCTGCCATTTTTGAGCGGGTTTTCCTTTCATGCTGCACACACTGCATCAAAACGAACAAGTTAAATGAATTCTGCGGATCGGTGCGATGACGACAAGACCACCAGAGCGCCTTTATTTTCAATCAATATAGCTGTGTCAGTACTTGTTTTTTGCGGGACGCCCTGTAGTCTCTATTGGTAGCATTTTTTCTTGGTAACCAAAAAAGCACAATTCTGCCATTGCGTTTTTTTCCTGATCCAATCATCAGCTCCTTTGGTAGATCAGGCTTTTACGGACACGGTGATACCAGAGGTTTGGTTTTTTATTATAACAACACAGGAAAAGGTGTTTTTTTTTAAACTTTTACTTTTACTTTTTTTCGGAATGCTGAGGCATTCTGTTTGACCATGGATTGAATGAAGGTCGTATCTTTTTATTCCACTGCTGTAAGAAGTGCTGCCTTCTACCATTGATACTGTGACTCATTTTTTTCTAGTAATAAAAGTTTGACACATTTCTAAATTTTCCTCTAGTCCCCACGGGGGACCTAAACTTGTAATCATTTGATCGCACATGCAATATAATGTAATAACATAATATTACACTATACAGGCATTCTACCAAGCTTGGCTTAATAGGCAATCAGCCTTGGCAGCACTGAGGGCCTTCAGAACTGAACGGCACCCAGTGATCACATCGCAGGGGTGTTCTGGGCCCCAGAACTTTGATTGGGGATCTAAATGCTGCTGTCAGAACTGACAGCCATATTTAAAGGATTAACAGCGGCAGTCAGTGTTCATGCTAGCCAACAGCCAACACCCGCATTGTATGGAGTGGGATCGGATCCTGATCCCCCTCTATACAAACCCCAAACGCACAAGACGTAACTGCGCATTCTGTGTTAAGGGAACTGGTATCCCATGTCATCTTGGAACTGGTATCGCCATGTCCTGCCAGTGTGGTTGGTACCAGGAATGGGATCTACTGGCTGCCCGCGTGAAGGAGAAGTAGCTGTCAGTCAGAGGGAACCATTGTGCTATGAATCCTACATTGACTTGGTGTTGAGCGTTGAGGTATAATGTGGTAAATCAGGTTGTGACACATCTATAAGAGATGGCGTTTGGCACCATGTGAGTGAGTGTGTATGCACAAAGAGCCCTTCAGAGAGTGACCACAAGGTAGGTCTGAAGCCTCCTACCGAACACCAACCAGGAAGCCTGAGAGAAGCGGAGTTGAGGTCTGAAGTAGCTGCAGAGCTTGTGCTGGGAACAGTGAATCCAGAGAGATTGGGAAAGTGAAGAGTAAGGTTTTGGAGCATGTAAAGTTACTGTGGACCAGAGAACCATATGAGCCTCAGACCAATAGCAGTGGTTAAACCACATATGGAATATTGTAGACAGTTTTGGGCACTGGTACTCAAGAAGGACATATCAGAGCTTGAGCCAGTTCAAATGCGGTCAACAAAAGTAATAAATGGAATGGATGGACTACAATACCAAAGGAGTTTATTTAGTTTAGAAAAAAGACCTCTGAAGGTGCTCTAATGACTATGTATAATATATCATGGATCAGTACAGAGATCTCTCCATCATCTATTATACCCAGGACTGTAACAAGGGGGCGCTCTAATGACTATGTATAATATATCATGGGTCAGTACAGAGATCTCTCCCATCATCTATTATACCCAGGACTGTAACAAGGGGGCGCTCTAATGACTATGTATAATATATCATGGATCAGTACAGAGATCTCTCCATCATCTATTATACCCAGGACTGTAACAAGGGGGCGCTCTAATGACTATGTATAATATATCATGGGTCAGTACAGAGATCTCTCAATCATCTATTATACCCAGGACTGTAACAAGGGGGCGCTCTAATAACTATGTATAATATATCAGGGGACAGTACAGAGATCTCTCCCATCATCTATTGTACCCAGGACTGTAACAAGGGGGCGCTCTAATAGCTATGTATAATATATCAGGGGTCAGTACAGAGATCTCTCCCATCATCTGTTGTACCCAGGACTGTAACCAGGGGGTGGTCTAATAACTATGTATAGATACATCAAGGGTCAGTTCAGAGATCTCTCCCATCATCTATTATACCCCGGACTGTAACAAGGGGGCGCTCTAATAACTATGTATAAATATATCAGGGGTCAGTACAGAGATCTCTCCCATCGTCTTTTATACCCAGGACTGTAACAAGGGGGCGCTCCAATAACTTTGTATAGATATATCAGGGAAAAGTACAGAAATCTCTCCAATCATCTATTATACCCAGGACTGTAACAAGGGGGCGCTCTAATAACTATGTATAGATATATCAGGGGTCAGTACAGAGATCTCTGCCATCATCTGTTATACCCAGGACTGTAACAAGGGGGCGCTCTAATAACTATGCATAGATATATCAGGGGTCAGTACAGAGATCTCTGCCATCATCTGTTATACCCAGGACTGTAACAAGGGGGCGCTCTAATAACTATGCATAGATATATCAGGGGTCAGTACAGAGATCTCTCCCATCATCTATTATACCCAGCCCTGTAACAAGGGGGCGCTCTAATAACTATGTAAAGATATATCAGGGGTCAGTACAGAAATCTCTCCAATCATCTATTACACCCAGGACTGTAACAAGGGGAGTGCTCTAATAACTATGTATAATATATCAGGGGTCAGTAAAGAGATCTCTCCCATCATATATTATACCCAGGACTGTAACAAGGGGGCGCTCTAATAACTATGTAAAGATATATCAGGGGTCAGTACAGAGATCTCTCCCATCATCTATTATTCCCAGGACTGTAACCAGGGGGTGGTCTAATAACTATGTATAATATATCAGGGGTCAGTACAGAGATCTCTCCCATCATATATTATACCCAGGACTGTAACAAGGGGGCGCTCTAATAACTATGTATAGATATATCAGGGGTCAGTACAAAGATCTCTCCCATCATCTATTATTCCCAAGACTGTAACCAGTGGGTGGTCTAATAACTATGTATAGATATATCAGGGGTCAGTACAGAGATCTCTCCCATCATCTATTATACCCAGGACTGTAACAAGGGGGCGCTCTAATAACTATGTATAGATATATCAGGGGTCAGTACAGAGATCTCTCCCATCATCTATTATACCCAGGATTGTGACTGTCACAAGGAGGCTCCCTCTATGTCTAGAGGAAAGAAGGTTTCTACACAGACATAGAAGCGTGTTCTTTACTGTAAGAGCACTTAGACTATAGAACTCTCTGCCTGAGGACGTGGTGATGACAAAGTGGATAAAAGAGGGACTTGGAGGTCTTTCTTGAGTGTTACAATACTATATGTTAGATCACTGATTATTCAAAAGGGTCGGTGATCCGGGGATTATTCCGATTGCCAGATTGGAGTCGGGAAGGAAGTTTCTTCCCCTTTAATCAGGAAACTTGGCACTCATTTGTTTGTTTTTTTTTTTGCCTACCCCTGGATCAACATTGAGCAGTGAGGGGGGTGGGGTGTTTAATAGGCTGAACTAGATGGACATGTGTCTTTTTTCAGCTTACTATACCATGTTTCTGGCTGCCATAGGAGAGCTACCAAGGCCGCATGGGTGTGGACCCGAGTTAGAGAATGCGCTCTAGAACCCTTCAAGAGAGAAGATCCAACTAGACCAAAAGATCTCGTGTAACAGAGTATGAATTGTGGAAATTCATGCAATTCTTTGCCAAGTACAAGTTGAAGTGAAGTCACTGAACTCTGTGCGGTCCTAAGTGGTGTGTGAGAAAGTGATATTCTTAAATACCTGAGCAGTGACCTAATTTAGTAGATTTGGATTGCAAATGCTGCATGGCCACGTATTTGTACATGAGTGATGAAGAGGTAGTTCTTGAAGGGTGGCGGCCTTGTGGTTGTAAGGACCTGGTTACATTTCTCCCGGCTTGAAAGAGCTGCGGAATAAGTTGGCGCTACACAAATAAAGATTATTCTTATTACCTGCAAAGCCATCAGGGTAGTTGTAGTCATGTAGCAGTGTTCTCCTCTTATCAGGGACTTGTGCACAGCAATGCTTCTAGGAACGGATCGCTCTGTATATACGGTATGCATCGTGCAGGACTGCGAGCTTTTTATATCATCGGAATGCACATATATAATAAGGCCTTATTACGGTTCCATACAAAGCAGAGGAGTAATACACATGTATGCAAGAGACCCTAAACATGGCAATCGCACTATGATATTGTTACTATCTTTGTGTACTAAAATCACTAAGTAACATTCCTTTGGAGTATTTGTATCTAAAAAAAAAAGCAAAAAAACAAACAAGGCAGATTTATGAAATATCTGAAAAAAAAATCACAGCGCAGCTTTCATTTCTCATAGTGCGCTTGGAAAATGAAAGCTGTGATTGGCTGCTATGGGGAATAATCTATTTGTATAGCGCCAGCATATTCCGGAATAGTTTCTCTTTTAGACAGTTTTCATCATTCTGCCCCAAAGTTTATTTTCTAATTGATTATCTTTTCTTATGGGCTCTTTGACAAACAGCAGATTAGTTAAAGTTTTAATATTTCTTTATATTTGCACTATTGAGTTTTGAGTGGCATCGGGCTTCAGCTTTCCTGACACAATTCGACTGCCAGAATCTTAAATAAAGTGGAAAATGTTAATAGTTTAATTAGGCGACATCCCTTGGTGTATTCAGTACTTTGGCGCACGTTCTGCACAGAGACCACAATCGCATTTTCCTTGTTGCAAAAATAAACTAACAAGCGCCAAAAGTACAGAACAAACAGCACCTCTCCTCATTAGACTGTTCTACAACCAATGCCCCCGGGATCCTACAAAGGGGATTTTATAAGCATCGGAGATGATTTACAAGTACATGAGTTATAACACCAGACCTAATAGTTATTTGGTCCAGGCAGTGTTATTGGGAGTCTCATTGAACAGAAGAATGTTAGTGGCATTTACAGCAGCGTACATCACTGCCCAGCAGCGGGGATCTCCTGCATAGCCAACTGATCACTGCAGAATCCCTACAACTTAACCTTCTACTGTTTTATTTAAAAAGACGAGCCAATATAAAACTAGCAAATACAAACATGGTCACTAATCTTCCCTCCAACTGGCCCAGACCGCTGCGATAACAGCTGAAGACACTTATATATATATATATATATATATATATATATATAATGGCCTTTATGTTTTTGTGTGTCTTCAGCTGCCCTGGAAAGGTTATTGTGGCGGTCCGATGAGCCTCTGCAATTAGTGCCGAGCCTGCCTTGCCTCTATTCCAGAAACACTGCAGCTTATAAAGTACTGGAGGAGGCATAAATATGAATTGGCCCTGGTGAATTGGCCCTCTACCATCTACTCTAGTAACAAATCCATCAGAAGGGTCTGGCATTTACAAGCCATCATGGCTACCAGGTGGTGATGACCTAGGCGGTCAGTCGTATCCAGACTACTACCTCCTCAACTCTATCTCCTGTGAACTGTTAGCCCCAAGATGAAAGCACCGTGTGCATGGAATTGTTGGACTCCAACCGTCTTGTTTGGTGATCTCACTCATCAGCATGTTTCATGTGCTGCTATGATTTAGGTAAGTTGTTGATGCACTGGGTTAGTTTTTGTCATGTGTTAATACTTTATGTTTGACAGGTTTGTTCTTTAATTCTGTTGGTCTAGTAATTAATTGTAATGTACTTGGCTTCTCACGCTCCAGCACTGTCTCACAGCTAGTCTTCAATAGAGTCTTTAGCATTGCTGGAGGGATGCCAGGCGGTACATGATCAGTTCACATGGTCATCTGGCTAGTAAGAGGATGCGGCCCACCAGAGCACATGGTCAGTCTGTCAATCAGAAAGTCCAGCTTCCAGTGAATCAGAAGTTCTACAATCATATTGGCTTTTCTAATCTGGCTTGTTCCGAACAACTTGTTGGTCTCCATATCTTTCCTCAGATCCACTAGTGACGCGTGAAAAGTCTGACCATCTGTTTGTATTCAGTCTTGCAATCTGTCGTGCTTCTGGTTCCAACTCCTGACTAGGCTTCTGTGCTGACCCCCCCCCCCCCCCCTCCCGCCTCCCCGGGATATTTTATCTTGCATCTGTAGCACGTCTGATATTACAATTCAGCTTGTTCCTTACTATGGTCTTCTCTCAGGACTTTCCATCCGGCCTTTTTCCTGGTTGCTGTATAGTTTCGTCACTACGAACCCTTCAGCTCTACCAAATCAACTTCCATCAGCTGTCAGCTGTCCTGTGAGTTGGCCTGAGGAACCATCTGTAACTCAGAAGAACCTCTCTTGTGGAAGGCAAGTGCAAAGATTGGGGGATGCCCCAGTTAAGTCTACTCCAAGTCCCAGTCCATCCACTGCCAACAAATTTACGAGTACTGGATACATACATCTCTTTCACATGTATTATATAGATGGCACTGGTACCTGTACTTCTGCAATCTAGTTCCCCACTCCTATCTTCCATTCATGGACTTCATTGCCATCAGCTATCATTATTCCTATATTGCGTGACTATTAGTACCTTCTCATCATGATACTACAGGACAGTAGCACTTTATATACAGCTCGTGTTTCCTCACCAGTCTGCTATAGTTGATGTTTAATAGAGATGAGCGAGCACCAAAATGCTCGGGTGCTCGTTACTCGGGACGAAATTATCGCGATGCTCGAGGGTTCGTTTCGAGTAACGAACCCCATTGAAGTCAATGGGCGACTCGAGCATTTTTGTATATCGCCGATGCTCGCTAAGGTTTCCATTTGTGAAAATCGGGGCAATTTAAGAAAGTGATGGGAACAACACAGCAACGGATAGGGCAGGCGAGGGGCTACATGTTGGGCTGCATCTCAAGTTCCCAGGTCCCACTATTAAGCCACAATAGCGGCAAGAGTGGGCCCCCCCCCTCCCAACAACTTTTACTTCTGAAAAGCCCTCATTAGCAATGCATACCTTAGCTAAGCACCACACTACCTCCAACAAAGCACAATCCCTGCCTGCATGACACTCCACTGCCACTTCTCCTGGGTTACATGCTGCCGACCCCCCCCCCCCCCCCTGCACGACCCAGTGTCCACAGCGCACACCAAATTGTCCCTGCGCAGCCTTCAGCTGCCCTCATGCCACACCACCCTCATGTCTATTTATAAGTGCGTCTGCTATGAGGAGGAACCGCAGGCACACACTGCAGAGGGTTGGCACGGCTAGGCAGCGACCCTCTTTAAAAGGGGCGGGGCGATAGCCCACAATGCTGTACAGAAGCAATGAGAAATATAATCCTGTGCCACCACCATCAGGAGCTGCACACGTGGGCATAGCAATGGGGAACCTATGTGCCACACACTATTCATTCTGTCAAGGTGTCTGCATGCCCCAGTCAGACCGCGTTTTTTTATAAATAGCCACAGGCAGGTACAACTCCGCAATAGGAATTCCGTGTGCACCCACAGCATGGGTGGCTCCCTGGAACCCACCGGCTGTACATAAATGTATCCCATTGCAGTGCCCTGGACAGCAGAGCTAACGTCAGATTAAATGCAGGTGGGCTTCGGCCCACACTGCATGCCCCAACCTGACCGGGGTTTTTAATTCATAGACACAGGCAGGTGCAACTCCCTATTGTGAAGTCCCTGTGGACCGACAGCATGGGTGGGTGCCAGGAAGCCACCGGCGGCACATAAATATATCCCATAGCATTGCCCATCACAGCTGAGGTAATGTCATGTTTAATGCAGGTGGGCTTCGGCCCAAACTGCATGCCCCAGTCAGACTGGGGTTCTTTAGAAGTGGACACATGTAGTTACAACTCCGTGTGAACCGACAGCATGGGTGGCTCCCTGGAACCCACCGGCGGTACATAAATATATCCCATTGCAGTGCCCAGCACAGCTGATGTAACGTCAGCTGTAATGCAGGTGGGCAAAAAATGAATTGGATTACACTGTAGGCGAGGGCCCCAAAAAATTGGTGTACCAACAGTACTA
Source organism: Eleutherodactylus coqui (assembly GCF_035609145.1). NCBI lineage: Eukaryota > Metazoa > Chordata > Amphibia > Anura > Eleutherodactylidae > Eleutherodactylus > Eleutherodactylus coqui. The sequence continues at coordinate 6,726,490 of NC_089845.1, read as the reverse complement.
ATGTACCTCAGAAAAATTGCCCATGCCCAACCAAGAGGGCAGGTGAAACCCATTAATCGCTTTGGTTAATGTGGCTTAATTGGTAACTAGGCCTGGAGGCAGCCCAGTTAAAATAAAAATTGGTTCAGGTGCAAGTTTCAACGCTTTAATGAGCATTGAAACGTATAAAAATTGTTTAGAAAAATTATATGACTGAGCCTTGTGGGCCTAAGAAAAATTGCCTGTTCGGCGTGATTATGTGAGGTTTCAGGAGGAGGAGCAGGAGGAGAAGGAGGAATATTATACACAGATTGAAGCAAAAATGTCCCCGTTTTTGATGGTGATAGAGAACGATGCTTCCATCCGCGGGTGCAGCCTACGTATTGTTTAGGTATCGCTGCTGTCCGCTGGTGAAGAAGAGAAGTCTGGGGAAATCCAGGCTTTGTTCATCTTGATGAGTGTATGCCTGTCGGCACTGTCGGTTGACAGGTGTGTACGCTTATCCGTGATGATTCCCCCCGCCGCAGTAAACACCCTCTCTGACAAGACGCTAGCCGCAGGACAAGCAAGCACCTCCAGGGCATACAGCGTGAGTTCAGGCCACGTGTCCAGCTTCGACACCCAGTAGTTGTAGGGGGCAGAGGCGTCACCGAGGACGGTCGTGCGATCGGCTACGTACTCCCTCACCATCCTTTTACAGTGCTCCCGCCAACTCAGCCTTGACTGGGGAGCGGTGACACAGTCTTGCTGGGGAGCCATAAAGCTGGCAAAGGCCTTGGAGAATGTTTCCCTGCCTGCGCTGTACATGCTGCCTGATCTCTGCGCCTCCCCTGCTACCTGGCCCTCGGAACTGCGCCTTCTGCCACTAGCGCTGTCGGATGGGAAGTTTACCATCAGTTTGTCCACCAGCGCCCTGTGGTATAACATCATTCTGGAACCCCTTTCCTCTTCGGGAATGAGAGTGGAAAGGTTCTCCTTATACCGTGGGTCGAGCAGTGTGTACACCCAGTAATCCGTAGTGGCCAGAATGCGTGTAACGCGAGGGTCACGAGAAAGGCATCCTAACATGAAGTCAGCCATGTGTGCCAGGGTACCTGTACGCAACACATGGCTATACTCACTAGGAAGATCACTTTCAGGATCCTCCTCCTCCTCCGGCCATACACGCTGAAAGGATGACAGGCAAGCAGCATGTGTACCCTCAGCAGTGGGCCAAGCTGTCTCTTCCCCCTCCTCCGCATGCTCCTCCCCCTCCTCCTCCTCAATGCGCTGAGATATAGACATGAGGGTGCTCTGACTATCCAGCGACATACTGTCTTCCCACGCCTCCGTTTCCGAGTGCAAAGCGTCTGCCTTTATGCTTTGCAGGGAACTTCTCAAGATGCATAGCAGAGGAATGGTGACGCTAATGATTGCAGCATCCCCGCTCACCATCTGGGTAGACTCCTCAAAGTTTCCAAGGACCTGGCAGATGTCTGCCAACCAGGCCCACTCTTCTGTAAAGAATTGAGGAGGCTGACTCCCACTACGCCGCCCATGTTGGAGTTGGTATTCCACTATAGCTCTACGCTGCTCATAGAGCCTGGCCAACATGTGGAGTGTAGAGTTCCACCGTGTGGGCATGTCGCACAGCAATCGGTCCACTGGCAGATTAAACCGATGTTGCAGGGTCCGCAAGGTGGCAGCGTCCGTCTTGGATTTGCGGAAATGTGCGCTGACCCGGCGCACCTTTCCGAGCAGGTATGACAAGTGTGGGTAGCTTTTCAGAAAGCGCTGAACCACCAAATTAAAGACATGGGCCAGGCATGGCACGTGCGCGAGGCTGCCAAGCTGCAGAGCCGCCACCAGGTTACGGCCGTTGTCACACACAACCATGCCCGGTTGGAGGCTCAGCGGCGCAAGCCAGTGGTCGGTCTGCTCTGTCAGACCCTGCAGCAGGTCGTGGGCCGTGTGCCTCTTCTTTCCTAAGCTGAGTAGTTTCAGCACGGCCTGCTGACGCTTGCCCACCGCTGTGCTGCCACGCTGCGCGACACCGACTGCTGGCGACGTGCTGCTGCTGACACATCTTGATTGCGAGACAGAGGTTGCATTGGAGGAGGAGGAGGGTGGTTTAGTGGAGGAAGCATACACCGCCGCAGATACCACCACCGAGCTGGGGCCCGCAATTCTGGGGGTGGGTAGGACGTGAGCGGTCCCAGGCTCTGACTCTGTCCCAGCCTCCACTAAATTCACCCAATGTGCTGTCAGGGAGATATAGTGGCCCTGCCCACCTGTGCTTGTCCACGTGGACCTTGGCAGTAACCGCGTTGGTGAGGGCGGGAGACGTGGTCGTGCAGGGCTGGGACGGCACATCGGGAAAAGTAGTGGCGACTGGGAACCGAGTAGCGCGGGGCCGCCCCGCCGCCATCATGCTTTTGAAAGCCTCCGTTTCCACAAGCCTATACGGCAGCATCTCCAGGTTGATCAATTTGGCAATGTGCACGTTTAACGCTTGAGCATGCGGGTGCGTGGCGGCGTACTTGCGCTCAAACAGTGGCACTAGCGACGTCTGGACGCTGCGCTGAGAGACATTGCTGGATGGGGCCGAGGACAGCGGAGGTGAGGGTGTGGGTGCAGGCCAGGAGACAGTAGTGCCTGTGTCCTCAGAGGGGGGTTGGATCTCAGTGGCAGGTTGGGGCACAGGGGGAGAGGCAGTGGTGCAAACCGGAGGCGGTGAACGGCCTTCGTCCCACCTTGTGGGGTGCTTGGCCATCATATGCCTGCGCATGCTGGTGGTGGTGGCTCCCCAGCTGATCTTGGCGCGACAAAGGTTGCACACCACTGTTCGTCGGTCGTCAGGCGTCTCTGTGAAAAACTGCCAGACCTTTGAGCACCTTGACCTCTGCAGGGTGGCATGGTGCGAGGGGGCGCTTTGGGAAACAGTTGGTGGATTATTCGGTCTGGCCCTGCCTCTACCCCTGGCCACTGCACTGGCTCGGCCTGTGCTCACACCCTGACTTGGGCCTCCGCGTCCTCGCTCGCGTCCACGTCCTCTAGGCCTACCCCTACCCCTCAGCATGGTGTATTACAGCGTTCTGTTTCTGCCCTACTGGTAATTAAATGTGCCACTTATTGGCCTGTGGTTGGAGGCTGACTTGGCTTACGGAACGCACAGCAGAGCCAGTAAATAATTTTGCGCAAGCCTGCTGTAACACTTAGCTGGCTGCGTATGAATTAGGAAGACAACTACCCCCAGCACAGACCCAGTACACTGAGGACGGTCACAGGCAGCCCAAATAGATTTTTTTTCCCAAATGTTTTTGGAAAGGCCCACTGCCTATATTCAATAAATATGTCTTCTGTCCCTGCCTCACCACCACTACTGGCCCTGGAGTATGTATAATTACTGCAGGGCGCAATGCTCTGCACGGCCGATATACAAAAAAAAAAAAAAAGTGCAACACTGCAAACAGCAGCCTCCACACTACTGCACACGGTTAGATGTGGCCCTAAGAAGGACCGTTGGGGTTCTTGAAGCCTAAAATACTCCTAACGCTCTCCCTATAGCAGCTCCGCCACCAGCAGCACTGTCCCTGATCTCTGTCAGAATAAATCTGTTGCGAGCCGCGGGAGGGGCCGATTTATATACTCGGGTGACACCTGATCTCGCCAGCCACTCACTGCAGGGGGGTGGTATAGGGCTTGAACATCGCAGGGGGAAGTTTTAATGCCTTCCCTGTCTTTCTATTGGCCAGAAAAGCGCGCTAACGTCTCAGAGATGAAAGTGAAAGTAACTCGAACATCGCGTGGTACTCGTCACGAGTAACGAGCATCTCGAACACGCTAATACTCGAACGAGTATCAAGCTCGGACGAGTACGTTCGCTCATCTCTAATGTTTAATTAAAGGGGTTGTCTCACGGCAGCAAGTGGGGTTATACACTTCTGTATGGCCATATTAATGCACTTTGTAATATACATCGTGCATTAAATATGAGCCATACAGAAGTTATACACTTACCTGCTCCGGTGCTGGCGTCCTCATCTCCATGGCGCTGACTAACGCTGTCTTCTCCTTCCCTTAGACGCGCTTGCGCTGTGCAGTCTTCTGCTTTGTTCAATGGAGCCGCTCCGGCGTGCTCGCGCCGGAGAGCTGGTCTGCGCATGCGTAGAAGACCTCGGAAAAAAACGTAACTTTTTCCTTCTGCTTTGCTTAGATTTATTTAAATACTGTGGGGTCAAAATACGCAGTACACCCCTAGATGAATTTGTTAAGGGGTCTAGTTTTCAAAATGGGGTCATTTGAGGGGGTTCTTTATAGTTTTGGCTCCTCAATGGCTCTATAAGTGGGCAATGGGGCCTGGAATTTATTCAGTTGTACCCTGAAATCCAACGGGTATTCCTTTCATTGTAGGCCTAGCCATGTGTCCTGTAAGTCTATTAGGGCCACAATGGGTATGTTTCTGAACACGGGACAAACAGGGGTATCCATTTTGGGGTGAAATTCTTCATTTATATGTGTGCTGTACAAAAAAAAACTGTTTTTAAATTGATGCAATAGCCCAAAAAATGAAAATCGTAATTTTTTCTTACTGCTTCGCTTAGATCTATTCAAAAATTGTAGGGTTAAAATACACACCCCTAAATAAATTCAGTAAGGGGTCTAGTTTTCTAAATGGGGTAATTTGTGGGGGTTCTCTATGGTTTTGGGCGCTCAAGAACTCTACAAGTGGGCAATGGAGCCTAAAAGGACTTCAAGCAAAATCTATGTTCTGAAAGCCACCGACTACTCCTTTCATTTTGGGCCCCGTTGTGCATGCGGACATAAGATTAGGGCCACAATGGGTATATTTCTGAAAACAGCACAAATAGGGGTATCCATTTTGGGGTGCAAGTCTTCCTTCATATGTGTGCTGTATAAAAAAAGCTGTTTTTAAAATGACAGAATTGCCAAAAAAACGAAAATCCTAATTTTTTCCTTTTGCTTTGCTTGAATTTATTCAAAAACTTTGGAGTCAAAATACACAGTACACCCCTAGATAAATTCGTTAGGGAGTCTAGTTTTCAAAATGGGGTCATTTGTGGGGGTTCTCTATGGTTTTGGGCGCTCAAGAACTCTGCAAGTGGGCAATGGGGCCTAAAAGGACTTCAAGCCGCCGACTACTCCTTTCATTTTGGGCCCTGTTGTGCATCCAGACATAAGATTAGGGCCACAATGGGTATGTCTCTGAACACGGAACAAACAGGGGTATCCATTTTTGGGTGCAAGTCTTCATTCATATGTGTGCTGTACAAAAAAAGCTGTTTTTAAAATGACAGAATTGCCAAAAAAACGAAAATCACAATTTTTTCCTTCTGCTTGGCTTGAATTCATTCAAAAACTGTGGGGTCAAAATATGCAGTACACCCCTAGATAAATTCCTTAAGGGGTCTAGTTTTCAAAATGGGTTCATTTGTGGGGGTTTTCTATGGTTTTGGGCGCTCAAGAACTCTACATGTGTGCTATGGGGTCTAAAAGGACTTCAAGCAAAATTTCTGTTTTGAAAGACACTGACTACTCCTTTCATTTTGGGCCCCTTTGTGCATCCAGACATAAGATTAGGGCCACAATGGGTATATTTCTGAACATGGGAGAAACAGGGGTATCCACTTTGGGGTGTAAATCCTCATTTTCATGTAAACTATAGGAAAAAAATATGTCTTTAAAATGATAGATTTGCAAAAATATGAAATTTTACTTCTTCTCCTCTAAATTGAATTAATTCCTGAAAAAAAACCTGCGGGGTCAAAATACTCATGACCCCCCTCAGTGAATACACTAAGGGGTGTAGTTTTTTAAAATGCGGTCATTTGTGGGGGTATTTATTATTCTGACACTCATGAGCCTTTCCAATCTTGGCTTGGTGTAGGAAAACAAAGTGTTCCTCAAAATGCTAAAAAGTAATGTTAAATTTGTACGTCTCCTAAATGGTTAAAAAAAAACCAAAAGTTTTTCCAATGTGCGCCCAAAATAAAGTAAACGGATGGAAATATAAATCTTAGCAAAAATTTCTATATTATGTTTGCACATATTTAAGATATTGCAGTTGGAAATGTGAAAAAAAATGACGCTTTTTTGAAGGGGCGTGGCCTAGATGTAGACCCGAGCAGTCGTGTCTCCTTGAGCTCCGCTCGTGCCTGGTAAACAAGCAACTTTAATAGCACATCCAGCACAACAAAACCGGACTAAACTAAAGATAAAGATTCCTGCAGCAGAATGGCAAAATCTGAACACCGAGAAGTGAAGCCAGGAGGTGAATCCGGCACTCAGACCTACACAAAGAGGCAAAAGCATCCGGTACTATATCGGAGGACTCACCCGTCTTCAGCAGAACTCCCCACAGCGGAAGAATAGCATCGGAGCTCCAGCGCAACCCTTGCTAAATATTCCGGTGAGTTGATATAGCAGTAGCCTGCTGAAGCGCGGGAACGGGGCGCCATCTTAGTCTCCTACTGTCGCGGCTGAGCGCGGCGTGCGGGGAGAAGGAAAGGAGGCATCATTAGCTCTCACATTATCTCCCCGAGCCTCCTGTTGCAAGACAGCCAACTACAATTACCCATCCACATAAAACAGCGGGGCTCAGGAAAGCTCGCTGACCACGCAAGGCAGTGAGCTGATAACAGAGAGAATAGCTCTGTGACTTCTGGGTGCCGGTGGTGAGGCTCCTGGAGTTTGTGGCCCCCATGTACTGAAGCTTTCAGTTTGAGTTCCTTTGAAGCAGTGTGAGCTGAAAACGGCTGCAAATCGAGACAGACACTGCCTTGCCTTCACAACACTTGAACTTGATAAAAAACGCTTTTGGGGAAGGGGTGGTCCGAACGAGAACCAGGACAGTCACAGGACACAGAGCCTTGCCTGCTACTAGCTCTCACAGTGTCTAAGAGGGATGCTATGTGAACCGAGAGCAAGGCAGGTGGCTTGGTCTCTGCAACCAGAAAGGACGCACACGGGGTGGTCAAGTTAAGAAAAATGTATTTACTACAGGTTAATAAAGGCAAGTTAATGGTAAAAGAACAGGAATAATGACAAGCACAATACACAGTATAGTTTGAACAATTCAAGTTAGATTTCACAATATATTCCACGTTTACTATGTCCACCTCCACAGCACGGACACTGAAAGAACAATATTCCCCAAACTATCCCTAACTGACCCTAACTTCACATTTGGGTGCGCACCCCTCTTACCAGTGGCCCGGGTGGACTGCTTACAGTTTGTAGAAGCGCGCGTTGGGGCCCAATGTCATTCTTTCCTTGTATAGCGAAGCGTCCTCTCCGCACGGTTATCACAACATCCGAGGCAATAAGATCCTTCTCAGCAGGCAGGAAAACCAAATGGATGAAATGGGATCCAACAGCCAGTAGCTCAGCACACTGACAGTCCTGCAGAATCCATACACCCCGGTGGGAGATAAGCCAGGGGTTGTGCAGTTACCGTCCGGTACTCAACAGCACTGCCAGTCTATAACTTTGGTGGCAATGTCCACAGCCACAATGTCAGTATTACTGGTTAGCCACTGGGCACAGTCCTTTCAGCATGGCTCCACTGAACATTCTGTCTCTTTATACTCTGTCTGCCTCTGGACTGAATTACACACAGGTTAGCTGCACAGGAAAGTCCTCTAAGATCTCCACACACTCTCCATGCAGCACAGACACTTGGTTCTCTCTCTGCAAAGATGGCTGCTGCTCTCTGTGTCGTCACATCCTGCTTCCTTCTCATACTGTGTCTGCAGACAGGCAGGCTGACCTCATAGGGGTGAGTCCCTCCAGCATCACATTCCCATTGCACTGGCTGCTGACCAGAATCACAGAAACACATATACACTCAACTTTAACACAGTTTAAACAAATGAAACTTGGCACATCATTGGGCTGTATATTAGGACAAGTATATGCACAGAAGCAGCACTCCTATTGCCATAAGGCTGGGACACAGTCTGTATATTACATATTCCCCCCCACTTTAAGATTGGCAGTCCCTGCCAACGACTGTATAACCAGAGGGTTGTACTTTTATGCGCAAAGTGGTAGTGTACCGTTGTATGGCAGGCCAAACAAACTCATCCTGCAAATACCGAACAGGGGGGGGGTGCCAGCATTTGTCCTAGTGGTCCGTCTGAGGACCTGTGAAATACTCTGGGGCACTTCAGCCATGGGCTGAGAAGTACTAGCAGACTCTGCACCAGTGGGGGCACAGGCTGGAGGCTCAGTAGTCACCGGTGGAACATCCTCAGGAGCAAGGATCGGCCAGCAATCATCCTCATCGTCATAGGCCCATTCCATACCACTAGTCTCTGACTGTGGGAGCTCGTTGACGTTGGCAGTTCTGGTACAATTTGTTTCTTCAGAATGACATAGGCGCAGCATATTTCTGTGAAGTACTCGAACACAATCAGCTCCTTCCTTCTGGACTTGGTACACTGGCCCATTGGCATACTTGCGGCTAACAACACGATATGGCACAGCCTCCCATCTGCTTTCCAGCTTCCCGTGGGGCTTCTTGACACGCACCAGAACCAGGTCGCCTGGCTGCAATGGTGCTTCTTGCACTGGGGTCTTATCAGAATCAGAATGTTCTCGTAGACGCTGCCGCACCAATCGATGGATCGTCTCAAGTCTCTGCCGATGTGCTCGTACCCAGGAGTTTGGATCCCTTGGAGGGAACCCATCCACATCAGTCAGCTGTAATTCTCCCATGCTTCGCCCAGAATGCCCAAAGAAGAGAGTATAAGGGGAGTACCCTGTTGTAGAATAGACCTGATTATTATAGGCCCAGACCATCTCAGACAAGAACTGAGGCCATTGTAACTTCTTGTCTTCCTCCAGCGTCCGCAGCATCTGTAGCGGAGTTCTGTTGAATCTTTCACAGGCCCCGTTCCCTTGCGGATGGTATGGAGTTGTGTGCGACTTCTTTATTCCATAGATACGTTGAACTTCCTTCATTACATGGCCCTCAAAGCAAGCTCCCTGATCGGAGTGGATGCGTTGAGGACACCCATACACTCGAATGAAATCTTGACACAGAGCCCGAGCTGCTGACTCAGCTGTCTGGTCCTTGGTGGCGGTTACCACTGCAAATTGGGTGAAGTGGTCCACCATTATGAGGCAATACTGATGCCCGCTGTTGGATGGGCCCACCATTAGATAGTCTATCATGACAATTTCCAAAGGTTCCTGGGTCACTATGGTTTGCAGGGGAGCCCTCTCTTCTATTGCCTTATGGATCTCACAAGTTCGACAGCTGCGGCATACTTCTTCAACCATTTAACTGAGACCATGGCAGTAAATCAGACGCTGTAACCAACGAAAGGTCTTCTTGTGACCAAAGTGACCATTCTTGTTATGAGCCTCCATCGCCAATGAGCGAGCCAGTTCACTAGGCACCACAATTTGGTATCGAACGTCGATTTCAGAAGGTAGATAAACCTTTCGGCATAGAACTCCATTTTTCATCTCCAACTTCTCCCACTGACTCAGAACCGATAATATCTCCCATGTCAGTTGTTCTCTTTCCTCTCTACAGGGCTTCTTGCCTTCCTCAACAAACTTGATCATCCGTGCCAGCCCCTCATGGGGCTGCTGCATCTGTGCCCATTCCTGTGTTGAGGGACCACAGAAAGGAGCCACTTCAGTCCCTTCCATTTCACACTGATTAGCGGTGGCCAGGGCCTGTGAAAATCTGCTGAAGTCAGGCACCTCCACATGCTCTAACTCGTGATCCACATCTCCTGTGGGGGTCTGGGTAGTTACCCTAGAAAGTCCATCAGCATTCTGGTTCTCTGTCTTGGACCGATACTTAATGTGATAATTGAACTTAGACATTCGAGCTATCCACCTCTGCTCTAAAGCCCCAAGCTTGGCATTTTCCAGATAAGCTAATGGGTTGTTGTCAGTCAGTACTAAAACTTCAGCCCCAGTCAAGTATTCAGAGAATTTCTCAGTCATGGCCCATACTAGTGACAGCAGCTCCAACTTAAATGAACTATAATTCTCAGGATTTCTTTCAGAATCCCGCAAAGACCGGCTGGCGTAGGCTATAACCCGCTCCTGGCTATCCTGAACCTGGGAAAGCACTGCTCCGAGACCATACAGGATCACATCCGTATATAGCTGGAACGGTAAGTGGTAATCAGCGTACGCCAAGATTGGGGTCGTTGTCAGAGCATCCTTCAATTCCCGGAAGGCTTTTTCCTGTTCAGTTCCCCATTTCACAGTCCGGTTCTTCGGACCACCGGATGTGCCCCGTAGGAGGGCATTTAGTGGTGCTGCTACCCTGGCAAAATCCTTAATAAACCGTCGATAGTAACCGGCTACTCCAAGAAACCCCCTCACTTCTCGCAAGGTAGTTGGTGTCGGCCAATCCTGAATAGCCGCTATGTTGTCCCTCGACGGTCTCACCCCTTCTCCTGATACGCGATGACCCAAGTAATCAATTTCAGATTGGAACAACCGACATTTGCTGGGTTTTAATTTGAGCCCGTGTTCCCGCAATCGTCGAAATACTTGATCCAGTTGGTAAAGATGGTCTTCAAAAGTTGCAGAATACACTATAATGTCATCCAAGTAGATGAGAGTGAACTCAAAGTTGAAGTCACCGAGACATTTCTCCATCAATCTCTGGAACGTTCCGGGTGCATTTGTCAGCCCGAAGGGCATCCGGTTAAATTCATATAGTCCCATGGGCAAGATGAAAGCTGTCTTCTCCTTGTCTTTCTCAGCCATCGGCACCTGCCAATACCCACTAGCCAGATCTAGTGAGGAGAAGTACAGAGCTCTCCCTAGCGCCGAGAGGGACTCCTCAATCCGGGGTAAGGGGTAGGAATCTCTCACGGTGCAGGCATTTAACTTCCGATAGTAAAAAAAAGGATGGGTCTCTTCGGTTTTGTGTAGACTAACACCACTGGAGCTGCCCAGGGACTTTGGCTTTCTCGGATGATCCCACCTTGCAGCATCTTAGTCAACAGTTCTTTCACTTCCTGATACAACCGTGGAGGAATTTGTCGGTAGCGCTCTCTAATTGGAGGGGTGTCTCCTGTGGGAATCTCATGGCAGACCCCAGTTGTACATCCAAAATCTTCAGCGTAACGCGTGAAAATGGCTCTGTTTTCCCACAACAGCTCATCTATCTTCTGGACCTGTTTTGGAGAACACAAATAAGTCTCCATCTTCATCTGTTCTCGAATTGCACAGCCATTCCATTCAGAGGAGGGACCCTCATCTTCTCCCATAGACACGGTTATGGTCCACTCATCTCTTTCAGCTGGCTTCAGATGCATCGGCGTTACGTTCTTTACTTCTTCCGGAGTTACATAGATGTTAGCCAGCATCCTTCCTGGTGTCAGATCTACACTCTGGTCCTGGGTGTTTACACATCGGAGTGGTACTCTCCCATTGCGAACTATTGCCAAGGAACGGGCTACTAGCGGATCAACACCTCCTTCGGCTGCCGGCAGTGGTTCTACCAAGACAGCTATGCCTTCTAATTTCCGACAGGTGCCTACAGGCATGGACACTCATCTCCCGACGGGGTGGCAGTGTAACTTTTGTATGCATAGGGACAGAAATTCGTGCCAGAGGATGCTGTGCATCCGAGCTTTCCTGTAAGCCACATATTCGGATCAGCCGCTGGAACGCTGCTCGAGTAGGCCGATGGGTGGTAGTTTGTTTCCAATAACCATGACCTTTCTTTTCAAAGAGGATCTGATCCAATTCTTTTAGCACATTCATCCCCAAAATGACAGGGGCCTTTACTTCATGTGGCTCCTGTACCACCACAATGCCTTTCTTACCTAGATCTTGACCACATAACCGGACATTCATCCAGGTCACTCCCACTACTGGGACTGGTAACTGGTTGGCTGCGACCACTCGTACGAATGTATGGGGATCATATTTCACATGTTGTCGGAAGTACCGTTCATAACGATCTCTACTCAAAGTTGTTACTTGAGAACCCGTGTCAATCATCCCGATAACCGAAATACCTTCTAATTCCATTTGGATGACAGGACTTGCAGCAATTAGGTCATCATCAGGGCATTTTCCCCACATAATCTCCTTCTCAGTCTCCCCTACTCCGTGCCCTACAGGAGCAGGGGACCTTAGTTTAATGGCAGTCTCTCATAAGCGTGTCGCTGGTCTGGACATCTGGCAGCAACGTGGCCCATCCGTCCACACTCCCAGCAACGTATTTCCCATCGTTCTGGACATCGATTTGGGCCCCTTCGGTAAGCCCCTTCGGTTTCTCCTGAGCGCTGTACTAAATTATTGGAACCCCTTCGGTAGGTCCTGTTCTCATCCCTCCAGCGGGGTTGTGGGTGGTTCTGACCTTCTAGGTGTGGACGGCCCACTCCATCTCTAGTTCTCTGGAAGTCTGCAATTCTCATAGAGTTTTCATCACAACAGGTTTGCAAGCGTTCCATTTGCTCTTGCAATTTCTGCATTACTGTTAGAATTTCTTTAGCTGGCACTCTTTCTACTGTTTCTAGGCTGGAGCTAGCCCCCTGCGACAAAGTGACTCCAACTGCGGTCTGGGGCTTTGGGACAATACTATTGGCATGTGAGATGGCCTCTACCTGCACGTCATGAAATTTAGCATAAGTCTCTCGTCGTATAAAGTCCTGCATAGCAACAGTCAAACCGCCGTCGTGGATCCCCAGAACAAACTGGTCACGGAGAGTCCAATCAGGGTTACAGAAGGCAGGTGAGCCTCTTTCCTTCCCTTGAATATCTCGGATCAGTTCTTGTAGAGCATTTGCATATTGGGGGAGACTTTCATTCTCCTGTTGCACTCTCTGGAAGAATCGAGCCTGCAGGGATCCCAGCAATGCTGTTTCTCCATAGATGGTTTCTAGAATCTGTACTACTTGCTCAAATGTCTGCCTTTGAGCGAATGGCCTTAATATCACTGTGGTCTTAGCATCACCTTGTAACGTCAATATTGCTAGCTCTACTAGTACTTCTGGTGCGGTCTGGTACATTCGCTGTACCATTCTTATCTGCTCCACCCACATACTCACAGACATATTATTGCCATCAAATTTAACTAACTGACTCACTATAGCTCCTGCTGGCATTCCTCCTCTGGCACCATCCCCTCTAACTGGTGCGTTGCCGTCCATTCTGGAAAGCAGATCCTGCCGACTAACGCCAATTTGTGAACCGAGAGCAAGGCAGGTGGCTTGGTCTCCGCAACCAGAAAGGACGCACACGGGGTGGTCAAGTTAAGAAAAATGTATTTACTACAGGTTAATAAAGGCAAGTTAATGGTAAAAGAACAGGAATAAGAACAAGCAAAATACACAGTATAGTTGGAACAATTCAAGTTAGATTTCACAATCTATTCCACGTTTACTAAGTCCACCTCCACAGCACGGACACTGAAAGAACAATAGTCCCAAAACTATCCCTAACTGACCCTAACTTCACATTTGGGTGCGCACCCCTCTTACCGGTGGTCCGGGTGGACTGCTTACAGTTTGTAGAAGCGCGCGTTGGGGCCCAATGTCGTTCCTTCCTTGTATAGCGAAGCGTATTCTCCTCACAGTTATCACAACATCCGAGGCAATAAAATCTTTCTCAGCAGGCAGGAAAACAAAATGGATGAAATAGGATCCAACAGCAAGTAGCTCAGCACACTGACAGTCCTGCAGAATCCATACACTGCAGTGTGATATAAGCCAGGGTTATGCAGTTACCGTCCGGTACTCAACAGCACTGCCAGTCTATAACTTTGGTGGCAATGTCCACAGCCACAATATCAGTAGTACTGGTTACCCACTGGGCACAGTCCTTTCAGCATGGCTCCACTGAACATACTGTCTCTTTACACTCTGTCTGCCTCTGGACTGAATTACACACAGGTTAGCTGCACAGGACAGTCCTATAAGATCTCCACACACTCTCAATACAGCACAGACACTTGGTTCTCTCTCTGCAAAGATGGCTGCTGCTCTCTGTGTGTCGTCACATCCTGCTTCCTTCTCATACTGTGTCTGCAGACAGGCAGGCTGACCTCATAGGGGTGTGTCCCTCCAGCACCACATTCCCATTGCAGTGGCTGCTGTCTTAAAGGACCAGAATCACAGAAACACATATACACTCAACTTTAACACAGTTTAAACAAATGGAACTTGGCACATCATTGGGCTGTATATTAGGACAAGTATATGCGCAGAAGCAGCACTCCTATTGCCATAAGACTGGGACACAGTCTGTATATTACACCTAACCCCCTCAAAAACACCCAAAAGCAGTCCAAAAGATCTCTACAATAAAATGCCTAAAAGAAGAAGCACTAAAGCACCACTCAATAAAGTCTCAGACTTTTTCGTCACCCGCGGCCAGAGGAGGCAGGGACCAATGAACAAAGAGGGTTCCCCCTCACCTGCAAGCCCCAGAGGTTTCTCCTTCTAGGTCACCTGGCATGAGAAGACAAAACACTGACCGAGAAATACAAGGAGAAGAGACACCAAAGATCACATCTAGACGTGGGGTGAGTGATTCTTCTGAGGAAATTGCTGGTGCCGCTCCATATGGCCGCAAAATGGCGCCGGCGAGCTCTCAGCCATCATCTGCCCCCTCCACTCCTTTATCAAGTCCAGAAAAACCACGCCCCCGACTCTCCCCACATTTCAACCAACAGCAAGGGAACCCCTCATTAGAGCCTGACCCCATCATAAGTATTCCATCATCCAATATGCCTGCTACGGAAGATTTTATAAAACAAATGATCCTAGCCTTAAGGGGATCCTTGCAAAAGGACATTAAGTCTCTGTCAAACAACCTAAACACCTCTATAACAGATATAGAAGAGAGGACCGACCATATTGAAACCAAAATGGGAGAAGTAACTGCATCCCACAACAAATTAATAGATGCACACTACTCCCTGGAGGAGGAAGTAGAAGACATGAAGAAAAAACTCACAGATCTGGAGGATAGGAGCAGGAGATGCAACGTTAAATTTAGAGGCATCCCAGAGAGTGTCCCACAACACGATCTAAAAAGCTT
Organism: Eleutherodactylus coqui; assembly: GCF_035609145.1. Classification (NCBI taxonomy): domain Eukaryota; kingdom Metazoa; phylum Chordata; class Amphibia; order Anura; family Eleutherodactylidae; genus Eleutherodactylus; species Eleutherodactylus coqui. Next base: position 6,711,478 of record NC_089845.1, on the reverse strand, counting down.
TCACACCAAGCTAATCAAAAGCGTCCTTCCAGATGCCTCAGAATTAGATTGCACAATTGATAGAGCGCACAGATTGCTGAAACCGAACTTTCTACAAGATTCAGTCCCAAGAGACGTAATCGCCAAATTTCATTTTTTCCATATAAAAGATGCTCTGATGACAGCTTCAAGAAAGCAGGGCGCCCTACCATCTCCATTTACAAATATAAGCCTTTTCACCGACTTATCACAGAATACTATCCAAGCAAGAAAGGCTTTTTCTCTAATCACCTCATCCCTGAGAGCTGCAAAAATTCCCTACAAATGGGGCTTTCCTGCAAAAATAGTAGTCCACAAAGATAACGCAGTGCATGCCCTAAACTCACCAGAAGATGGCGCCAATGTCCTTTCAAAATGGAATATCTTACTCCCAGAGGAACCACAATTAAGCAAACCTCAGAGACCCCCGAAATCCTCCTATCGCCGCACGCTTCCCACTACTCCTCCGTGAAAACAGCATGAACATCACAAGTTTTCTTCATCGTATGATGCTGGACACATCCCTCGCTGACCTTCATTACCGGGCTGACGGTCTGTAAGCCGAACTTTCCCCCCAAAACAGGTTCAGGTTTTTATACCTGCTCTTATCTGAAGTTTTATCTGTTTATCCTTACAGTCTTGTTGTTCTTTCCTCACGAATAACATGAATAACGCAACTCATGTATTGTTTAATGTTAACAGGCATATTAATGTTTTCGCCTGTACCTTTGTTTTAAGTTTGTATATTTGCTATGCTGCTAATGTATCCCAAACAAATTCACTCATAACCCACTTTTATAATGCATATAAAAATCTGTTCCCAGAACGTTAGGGGATTAAACTCCCCATTCAAACGCTCAATGGTCTGGAAGGATGCTAAAGCGTCCAAAATAGACATCTTATGTTTGCAAGAAACACATTTTGCCCAACAGTCTTACTCTAAATTTTCAAATAAACAATACCCGCATATTTACTTCTCAAATGCTCATAAAAAACACGCTGGAGTACTGATTGCCCTGAGAGATAGTCTCCACTTTTCTCTTAATAAACAAATATCGGACGATAAGGGTAGATACTTGATATTGCACTATAAATAACTCTCCGATTACCCTGGTGAACATTTACACTCCTAACAAATCCCAAATCTCCTTCATGAACAAAGTAATTAAGAAGATCAGAAAAGTCCTTGTGGGCAAATTAATACTATCTGGAGACTTATAATAGCAGACAAAGAGGTGGACTCCACAGCACCCGCTAGAAATGTGTCGGTTCTCCACCCTTGGTTACATAGAGAGGGTTTATACGACACTTTTAGATAACTCCTCTTAGTTAACTCCTCTTCTAGGGAATTTACCTTCTTTTCCCCAAGGCATAAAACATATTCAAGGATAGATATGTTCTTGGTGGACAGGGGGACTCTCACTTCAATAACTGACTCCACGATTGGAGTTTCCACTTGGTCAGACCATGCGCCAATATACATGAAATTGAACGTGGGCGCCCCCTGTACCCTATCAAAAATGTGGCGAAATGACACCAATTTATACAATATCCCTGAGAACCAAAAAATTATCAACAAAGCTTTAGAGGAATACTTTTCTTTTAACTCCACATCTGACGTAAGCAACGCCACATTGTGGAATGCCGACAAGGCAGTTATAAGAGGGGTACTAATAAAACTCAAAATACAACAAAATAAAAACAAACGAGAAAAGATAGACCTCCTGTTGGGAAAAATAAAAAATCTGGAATCTCTTCATCAAGATTCTCCACAAAACAACCTCCTAATGGAGCTGTCCTCCTTGAGGAGAAGATTAAAAAAACCGCTTCTGGACAATTACAATAGGGGTCTGACTTACTCCAAAGCTAACTTCTACTCCTACATAGATAAGCCTTCAAAATTGATGGCCAACCTGGTTAAAAGAAAAAAAAAAACAATTAAAAGCTAAAATCCCATTTATCATTAACAACAGCGCCCCCCAGGTTAAAATTTCCCACCCACAGCAGATAGCTGAACAGTTCAGGGAATATTATAACAGCCTGTACAACCTTAAAGACAACCCCTGCACTTTTCAACCCACCCCAGAGGTAATAAATAAATTCCTGGATGGACTGGATCTTCCCATGCTAGACACCCAAAGTGACATATTAAGCACACCAATATCAAATCCAGAAATACGTAAGGCCATACAAGACTTAAATCACAAATCCCCTGGACCTGACGGTCTTTCAAATGAGTATTACAAGAATTTTGCTCAACTACTTTCTCCTCATCTAAACTCACTATTTAACGAAGCGATGGACCAGGGCTCCTTGCATGAAGAAATACTCCAGGCCACTATCGTCACCCTACCCAAACCAGGCAAGTCCCCTACAACACCAGCAAATTTCAGGCCTATTTCCCTCCTGAACTCAGACTTAAAAATATATGCTAAAATATTGGCCGGTAGACTCGTTTTGCCCACGATCATTCATAATGACCAAGTGGGCTTTACGAAGGGAAGAAGTGCCACAGATGGTACACGCAAGGTACAGAACTTGCTGGAACGAATCGCCTCGAGTCGGCTGCCTTCTCTCCTCCTTTCCCTGGATGCGGAGAAGGCGTTCGATAGAGTGCATTGGGGCTTCGCATTTGAAGTGCTCCGGAGGTTTGGGGTGGGCGAGGGCTTTTTGCGTGCAGTCCAAGCTCTTTACACGAAGCCCTCGGCCAAAGTTTAGGTTGACGGGGTGTTGTCCTCATCTTTCTACATATCGAATGGCACCTGACAGGGGTGTCCCCTATCTCCATTGCTATTTGTCATGACAATAGAACCTCTCGCAGAAAAGATTAGAACCTCTCTGGAGATTAGAGGCGTATCAATGGGCTTAAGACCAAATAAAATCGGCCTTTTCGCCGATGATAATATAGTTACCATGACAGACCCTCTTAACTCCCTAAGGGGTGTAAACAACTGCATCACCCAATATAGCAATGCTTCTTTATACAAACTAAACACTGACAAATCCCTGATTTTGGGACTCAAGGTAAAACCTGACCTAAAATTGGTTATACAAAAGGAATTTGCTTTTCAATGAAAAACTGAGATATCGTATTTAGGTACCAAAATATGTCAAAACCTACCTGAAACAATTCCTGCAAATTTTGACCCCCTATATATCTCCCTTCAAACAGATGGAGGAAATGGGTAAAAAAGAACCATCTTGGTTCGGAAGAATGGCACTCTATAAAATGTTACTGCTCACGAAAATCCTACATCTCTTTCGCACACTGTCCTAACCAGTTCCCTCGTCCACGATCCAAAAATTCCAGAAACAGCTACTTAAATTTATTTGGCGCGATAAAAAACCGAGACTAGCGGCATCAATATTATACCAACATAAGAAACAGGGGGGTCTGGGGGTCTGGGTGTGCCCAACCTCCAAACTTACTACAAGGCTTCGCTGTTAAGCCAATCTGGTGCCTGGCTGAAATCTCAAGCAATCCCATCTTGGTACCATATAGAAAAAAACAGAAATGGAGACAGACACCTGAGCTCTCTGGTCAAGGCCTCCATCCTTGGAGCTCTGACTCCAAAGATATCATCACTAATATATTTCCAAAATATCTCTCTACTAATGATAAACACCCTCCACTATTGGAACCAACTGGCACTTGGGTGTAGGACTGACACCAGAGACCCTCTGGCTGAACTTCCATTTGAAGTCCTTTCTTACTTCATTCGGGATTTAAATCTAAACAAATGGACAAGTAGGGGAGTAAAATTTATCTCTGACATATTGAATAAAAGTAAACCTCTTTCTTTTCAAGAAATCCAATACAAATTCAATATACCTGAATCAGAAGCTTTCTCATACATAAAAATTCTCTCCTTTCTTAAACAAGCTGATTTATACAATTTCTCTTTCCCGAAAGAATTGGAAGTCATATTTACCAGGTGCAAAACCTCCCAAGCCTCCCAAATCAAAGCCTTCTATAGCGCAATTATTCAAAATACCAATAGATCAAAAAAGATACACCTTCTAAATTGGGAACATACAGTTAAAAAAAAACATACCACTTCCGACGTGGTTGAGAGCCTTTGAGTGGGCCAATAAAGCCAATCTTTCGGCCAACATTCTCCAAACCCACTACAAGGTATTAACTAACTGGTACTATACACCCTAAAAAATGGCAAAATTCTTCCCGGCACATTCTGACTCTGGAGAGGCTGCGGTCAAGTAGGCACCCTATATCACCTGTTTTGGGATTGCCCCCAGATTCGTAACTATTGGAAGGAGGTTTTCAATACCATTCAATCCATAACTGGCATTTGTCTTGAGCGTTCGCCTCAACTAGCACTCCTTCTCATTGACCGTCACGAAATACCAAAAAAGAAAAGAAAATGGATATGCCACTTTCTACTGGCTGCCAAAAGCATCATAGCCAAAAAGTGGAGAAGGGCTCCTCCTCCCTTGATTGAGGACCTCTTGAGCGCAGTCTCAGACCACTACTGCTACGAAAAGATATATGCAAAATTTAACAATTGTCTTTCTAAATTTAACAGCACTTGGAATAATTGGCAGCAATTCGAACTGAAAAATAAGTTCTGATATGTTTGAAATTGTTTAGTTGATTTCTTTCTCTTACGGCTTAAACACAAAAAGTAATCCATCACATTTAGAACATAGCGCTGTGTGAAATCTGAAGCTTGAAATACATGTTGTCGCATTATGAAAACTTTGTAACGATGTACTTAATTACTGCCTATATATGCAATGATATGTATATGCTCATACTTCTCCGCAAAATTTAATAAAAATTATTAGGGAAAAAAAAAAGTAATATTAGTGCTTTACTGAAACCAGGCAAAGACCCTACATTGTCCATTAATCATAACATTAATAATGTGGTTGTAAAGCTGTATTCAAAAGTCTTAGTGAACCAGTTGGCTCCATTTCTCCCCTCTATAATTCATCCAGATCGCATTGGATTCATCAAGTGACAAGAAGCTTGAGATAATGTTATCAAAATTGTATTTCTCTCGACTATAGCTAGAGCCATGTTAGGTCACCTGTTCCTTCTATCAGTGCATGTGGAGAAGGCCTTCAACTGGGTTCACTGGGATTTCTTAGCTGAAACCCTAAATCAAATAGGACTAGGCCCCAAATTTTTAAGCCATGTTCTGGTACTATATACATGTCCTACAGCCAGGATTCGGGTAAATGGCCTCTTATCCTCCCCAACTGCCGTTTGCAATGGGACAAGAAAGGCCTGTCCCCTTTCACCACCTTACTGGATTGTACTGGTAGTGGAGCATCTTGCCATCCGTAACAACCTGAGCATCCATTGCAAACATGTAGGGGACCGTTAGATTAAGACTACTGTATATGCAGATGATTTACTTCTTTATATTTCTCAGCCCCATATTTCGCTCCCCTCTCTGCTGTGGGAGTTCGAGAGAAATGAACGCCTATCCAACTTTAAGGCCAATTATTCAAAGACGGAGGCACTTAAATTCTCTTTGCCCCCTGCAGAGCTGAGACATGTCACAGAAAAGGTTTACATTTAAGTGGAAACAACAAGGAATACAGACCACTCTAAGCTATATCTTCTGAAATACCAAACTCTCTTAGACTCTCTTACATTTATTCCAGAAACTTTGGAGTGTTTGGTTTACATTCTTCTATGGAAATCGAGGTTTATCACCAAGAATTAATAATACCCCCTAACCACTTGATGATTTTCACCCCACCATTTTATCTGATCCTATCAATATTTTAATCTCTGTAATCTCTCCTGATATTGATTTCATTGCATATCTCAATAGAGTTGTAATTGTTTAATGTTTGTTGATCATTTGATTGATTCATTTTGTGATTTATCTCTCTACCATGTTCCTATTTTTCTTTTGTATCACACCCCCATACTTTAAATGAATAAATAAAGAATATATCCAAAAAAATGACGATTTTTTCAAAATTTTACCAATTTTGGCGCTTTTAATAAATAAACACAAATTCTATCGGTCTAATTTTTCCGCCTAAATGAAGTACAACATGTGGCGAAAAAACAATGTCAGAATCGTTTGGATATGCAAAACCTTTCTGGTGTTTTTCCATGTTAAAGTGACACGTGTCAGATTTGGAAAATTTGGCCTGGTCATTAAGGCGCAAACAGGCTTGGTCACTAAGGGGTTAATGTACCTGTGATTCTGCTGCATGGTCTTCTACTGGGAGAACTGTGAAGACACTATGTCTGCTTGTGAGAAAAAAAATTCTGTTGCTCGTCTAATAATCTCCTAACATCATAGTGGCCTAATATGTGCATATACAGCAGCAGTGGATATATGAAGCCAGTCCCTAATGCTAGAAGTGCAAATGCCAGACTGTGCTAGATCTACAATGACATAAATGGTCCCTGGAGTTCCACATTAGGGGGCTGTAGATGCCCCCTCTGCCTCTCCTGATCTTGTACTTACCTTGCCTGCTATGTGCACTTACCTAGATGTTGTAGGCATTGTATGCGTCTCCAGTTTACTGCTTGCAAAGCGGCATAATTCTTATTGGATTGATCTTTAGTAGCTGCTTTACTAGGTCTCATGTTTGTTTGTATGTTTAGGTAGCCAGCTCAAGGTTGACTCAGCCTTACGAGGTTGGTAAAATGAGGACACAGCTTGCTGGGGGGTAAAGGATGACTGGGGAAGGCAATGGCAAACCACCCCACAAAAACAATCTGCCAAGAAAATGTCACGATGGGATGCCCCCCTAGGAGCCGGTCATGACTCGGTGCTTGCACCAGGGGACTATACCTTTACCTATGTTTGTATGGTCCCAGCAAATGTAGAGACATATGGAGAGATACATTTAATATATAACACTACAAGGACTTACTTCTACTACTATTGTTTCATTTGTAGGTCCAGCAGAAATCAAAGTCTCTGGATTATTGTATGGTCTTTTGTATTCAAAGACTGCGCCAGCAAATTGATATTGGCCGGGCCAGTCGATGGTCCAGTATCCGTTGAGGTAGTATTTTTTCTGTGTGTTACATACGGAGATGTAAGAGGTAGAAATATTCATTTCAGAAACACGGATGCTGCGCGCTCCAGAAGGAATGGTGACCAGCGAGTAGTACTCTGTAACACAAAGCGGGCATCATATCAGATGTTTCTACAGTCCATCTATATGTGTTTATATCTACGTATCTACTTGTAGAAGCGTTTGTATGGATACATTGGGTTTGGGACTAGAATATGCACAATATGTTAGGAAACACCAACGTTGACATAGATAAAAGGTGGCTACAAAGTATTTCATCTCGTTAACTTAAATGTTCAGGTTGGTGTGCCATTAGAGGTCTTCTTTCGGTATAGTTATGCATATTCTGTATGTTTATCTCATGTTCTACAGGACATTTCTCTTACGATTAGAGTAGTGCTGCTTTGTATACTGGCTGCTGTAGATCTTGCAGGTTGAATTGTCTCCTTTGCAAACACCACATGAATCATACATGGCATTAGATCCAAGGATCTGGTCACAGCCAACTGTCTGCCAAAGAGAAGGCTGGTTAGTCAGTTCTCCAAATTTGATACCAATCTATGTCCATGCCCATCTATGCCCATCAAGACAACAGCTTCTTGATGTCTTTACATCTGTGCTTAAAACTAATGCTTGTTCACATAGGGGAACCAATGCTAAGCTGTGAGGGTGATATCACCAAGGTGGGGTTCACACGGGGCAGAATTGATGCAGAGTTTTTATGTGGAACCTCCGCAAGGAAATTCCATGGCATTTACGGTAGCAACAAAGTGGATGAGATATTGAAAATCTCATCCACAAGCTGCGGAAATAACCACAAAACCCGTGCAGAAATTGACTTGCAGTACGGAATTCAATGTGAATTTTATTGCCGTCCCCACTGCAGAATTCACCTCTGGTCAATAAGGGGTTGAACACAATAAAACCCACACTGAACGGTGCAAGTTTGGAGGAAGGTTTTCCGCGGACGATCTGCAATGGAATCCCCACTACGACATTCCACAGGACATGAGCCCTATGTGGACCCAGTAGGTCACCTACTGTCAAGTCCATAGGCTTAGCTCATAGGACTAAAAGTAGATGAGTCTCTTTAAATGAAAAATTTCCATCCAGCAGCCATCATGCGGGACGGGTGTATCTGAAGACTCTGCTTTGGGCACTAAGACATCTTGTCCCTGCTCTGCACACCGGTACAAATAATATGTAACTTATTACACTATTTGTAATATTACTGCATTCTCACTTGTATTTTCCAATCAAGTAGCCTTTTATTTGGCTATAATGACTTATTGTTAGACTTCCAGTCTTGTGAGATTCCCTATGGTGATCAGCCTTTAAGGAACTGCTTGAAGGAAGTTACCAGTAGATATCTCTAAAAAGTCCTTCAATGCACAGTAGAAATGTCATTATGGTTTTAACAGTTTCTATACCAAGATACTCCAACTGATTAAAACCATATTGCGTAAGTCCCCCTCATGCTAGCTCTGACTCCACAAGGCATGGACTGCATAAGACTTATGAAGATCTCCATTAGCAGCAGTCCTGTATATTGTGAGGCCTCTGTAGCTCAGACCTCTTATTCCAGCACCCAGATGCTCATCGGATTGAGATCTACGGAATTTGGGGATTAATGGTCCTTTTACATGGGAGAAGCTGTTGGGCAAACGATGCCAGAAACCCACCACAGTGCTGCTCGCTCCTGGCCTGTTACACAGGAGCGAGTATCGTTGGCATCGCTCACAGCTCTTCTGGCATGGAGGCAAAGCGTTCACAACTGCTAAGTAGTCCGCCTGTTGTAATTTACAATGGGTGAATTATTTAGCAGTGCTGCTCAATTCACTGCAGCGGAAAGTTCCAGCGCTGACATCGGGGGAATGACAGGGACGGTAAGTACGACCCATCCCCAGACTCAGCAGGTGACCTACTTTAAGCCCATAGCTTATCTCATAGAGCCAAAAGTAGGTGACAGAGTCTTTAATTGCCCCCTGCCTCCCCCCTCTTATGTCTATTGTCACATGCCTACAGCGCCTCTCCTGGCTCAGTCATATCCTAGGGGTTTTTAAAGGAACATCTTCCAAGCAGTCCAGAACCGGTTTCATAAAGTCATTCTCTTCTTTCGTTCGCCGGTCAGCAAGCCGGAGCTCCCAGCTCTCTGAAGACCTACTGCGACAGGGTCTACCGAAAAGGAAATGCCTTTGTGCCCCATTCTGGATTCCTTGGACGTTTCTGTTTATTGCTATCCCTGCAAGGTAGAAGGTTTCCTGTATGTGAAAATAAGGACGTGTTTGAGCTGAAGGTGGCCATCAGTGAGCATTAGGTCCTGCATACCGATATAGCAAAAGTTCAACTTGACATAATGCGTAAAAACAACTGCGGCACAGAAGTTGTCCTGCCCTTTCAGTAGCTTTCTAATTGCTTATGTTGTGTTAAAGTGACTCTCCGGTCCTGGGCAAACAAAGATGGCAGCCGCACTTCTCTGACTACCTGATGCGGACTGTGGATTAGTAAGTACGGGCAGTCCAAGACACTGCATGCCGATCTGACTGGTAGTGCGGCTCAGATGAGCATCACTGGTTAATCAAAGCAGGTGTGGAGTCTTAGGCCCAGCAATAAGTGTTCTTGTGCTTTTACATGGAAACAAGCATCGCGAGGGAATGGAGGTGGAGCAACGGGATCGATCTGGCCCGACCGCCTCCATTCACGGTAAGCAGGCAGTCTTTCATAAGTGATACGGTCGGCTTACACGGGCCGATCCCTCATTCAGTTTTCTGCATGAGACGTGAACGAATTCTTGTTCGTCACTCACTTGGGACAGCCTTTACAGTGAGTGATAATCATTCAGATTCCTGCTGGATATGGAAATCTGAACAATTTATTGGTCCGTGTAAGAGGGCCCTAATGATGCATTCTAACGCACAGTGTACGTCAAGTAATTGGAGAAGCAGGAGCGGCCATCTTTGTTCAGGCCCGGGGGGTCACTTTGGGATAAGATAACTTGTTGCAGGACGTTGTCTTTGTTGGGCTAAATTTTGCTATATGTATATATTTTTTAAACAATCACATTTGTCGCACTTTCCATGGCGCTCTAGTGGGCAGTCTTCCCGGTCGTACCGCTGGAACTAAGTGATCTCAGAGCTCGTCCCCTTCCTACAATATTTGTCATCCTTTACTCTGCCCCACAGTTTCGGAGTTTGATCAGAGACTTCACATAGGAAAGGCTAAAGAGAAGAGCCGGTGGAGGGCTTGTACCGTGACTACATCTGTGGAGTGATGGCCTGATAAACGCCACAACAAGCACATTGTATCGTTAGTCCCCTCTTACCTCACAAATCCCATCGATGCAGATATTATTGTTGTGCTCGGAGCAGCGAGTTCCATCTTTTACTTTGTTTGATAAGGAAAAAAAGAAATCAAATCCGTCTGCGATGCAATACAGTTTACAGTAATCTTGTTCTGCAATAAAAACATATACGGTATAGTGATCTATAAGGGGCACAGACCCCCGTGTGCGTCTCGTCGCGCTCGCGGACTCTTCATGAATCAGGATAGTCTTCATGGGAGCGCGCTGGATTACCCGCTCATTCTATATTGGCACCACAGACTACAATCCGACCACATTACAGTATCGGCATTCTGAACATTTCAGCGGGTTCTTCAGTAGCATTCGGGAGGTTCTATCTGTCGGCTGCGACTAACATCCCTAATGCTTAAGATCCACGAGCTGTGATGCTAGTTGTACTGTAACGTGCTTCGCCAACCGAGGATACTTTATATTTAGTGCCGGATTACCTCCTTTACGTTTTGATAACGGCGTCTATGTAGTAAGGACAGTTGTATGAATTCAGATTACTAAATGACGACACTAGTTTGGTAATATGGCCAATGTTAGAATATATATGGTTGCTCTTTTACAAAAAAATTCAAGTGTGTTTTAGGACGTTGTCTTTGTTGGGCTAAATTTTGCTATATGTATATATTTTTTAAACCATCACTTTTGCCGGCAAAAGTGATGGTTTAAAAAATATATACATATAGCAAAATTTAGCCCAACAAGACACTATCAAGAGCGGTGTAGTACCATTGGATTGGCGCATTGCCAACGTGGTTCCAATTTACAAAAAAGGGAGCAAAAGTGAGCCTGGTAACTACATGCCAGTAAGTCTCACTTCAGTAACGGGAAAAATTTTCGAGGGGATTCTGAGAGACGCCATCGATGAGCACCTCAAGGAGAACAAGGGAATAACTCCTCACCAGCATGGATTCATGAAGGGTCGCTCATGTCAGACAAATCTGATCAGTTTCTGCGATGAAGTAAGCTCTAAGCTGGACCTGGGAGAATCTATTGATCTTGTATATCTGGACTTCTCTAAAGCCTTTGACACCGTGCCACATAATAGGCTAATATACAAAATGAGGCAGCTCGGACTGGGCGAAAACGTGTGTAAGTGGGTAAAAAACTGGCTCAATGATAGAAAGCAGAGGGTGGTAATAAAGGGTTCGTACTCTGATTGGACCACAGTCGCTAGCGGGGTGCCACAGGGTTCAGTATTAGGCCCCACTCTGTTCAACATATTTATCAATGACCTGATAGAGGGGCTGCACAGCAAAATATCTATATTTACAGATGACACAAAATTATACAATATAATTAATGCAACGGAGGACAATGTGCGGCTACAAACGGACCTGGATAAGCCGGGGGCTTGGGGAGAAAAATAGTAAATGAAGTTCAATGTTGAAAAATGTAAGACTATGCACATGGGCAGGAGAAATGGATGTCACCAATATTCACTTAATGGGGTACCACTAGGGAAAAGTGATATGGAAAAGGATCTGGGGGTATTAGTGGATAATAGACTAAACTGGAGTAACCAATGCCAGTCAGCCGCTGCAAAGGCAAATAAAGTCTTGGGGTGCATTAAAAGAGGTATAGGGGCGAAGGATGAGAACATTATCCTTCCATTATATAAGGCACTTGTCAGGCCTCACATGGAATACTGTGTACAGTTCTGGACACCGGTGCTCAGGAAAGATGTCACAGTGCTTGAGGGGATTCAAAGAAGGGCAACTAAACTAATACATGGAATTACGGGACTGGAATACCCAGAGAGGCTACCAAAATTGGGATTATTTACTCTAGAAAAAAGACGGCTAAGGGGTGATCAAATAACCATGTATAAGTACATGAGGGGACAATACAAGGATCTATCCCAAGATCTGTTTACACCCAGGACCACGATGGTAACAAGAGGACATCCGCTACGATTAGAGGAAAGTAGGTTTCATCACCAACATAGAAGGGGATTCTTTACTGTAAGAGCAGTTAGACTGTGGATCTCTCTGCCGGAAGAAGTGGTGATGGCAAAATCCATAGAGGAGTTTAAAAGGGGACTTGATGTCTTTCTGGAGAGGAAGGATATTATAGGATATAAATCTTAGGTTAATTGTCAATCCTGGTATACAGGCAGGTAGGAACTATTAGGGGTTGATCCAGGGATTAGTCTGATTGCCATTAGGGAGTCGGGAAGGAATTCTTTCCCCAAAAGGGCTGATTGGCTTCTGCTCTTGGGGTTTTTTGCCTTCCTCTGGATCAACACAGGAGGATAGACAGGCTGGACTAGATGGACATTGCCTTCATTCAGCCTTACATACTATGTATGTTATTCCACCAGTTGGGGCCGGGAGTATACAGAAGGACGGGATAATAAATGTCATATGAGTTATGTAATGTATCTGCCTCTTTGGCACAATCTATGAGCTGTATGAGATGCCGAGAACATCTGGCAAGGAACCCCAATGCGACGAACCTTTCAGCTGTAGCCAAGCATTTCATCCACCGTCATAATGCTGATGCATCTGCTTTTGCTTTCCAGGAATAGAGAAGGTTAATCGACCACGGAGGGGCGGCAACCACAAACCCAATAGAGAAGCAAAGTGGATCTTTCTACTGCATACGAGAACTCCACGTGGGCTGAATATACTGCAGGATTTGTTGGATTGTTCTCATTAATTACATTTCTGAGTGATAAGAAAGTTAAATTGTCACAATTATACTATATCGATAAGAGATCACCTGTGATTGGTTGATTTTATCACGTGACCTTGGAGTGGGAAATATTTAAATCATGTAGTTGTATATGGTCTTCTGCTGTGGAGAAAGATTTTTTTTCCGAAATGTGTAGTTTACCCGTATCCTGTCTTTTTATCGCATTTATATCACGCTAATGGCAGTCCTGGATCTGTATGCACTAATACGCTTGGACTGCCGTCAGTGCTCACCTGAGGCTGTGGGGGGTGGGGGGGGGGGGGGTTGTGCTGGTGAGCGGTTCAGTGTTTGAATTTTTTAAATCTTAGAATATAGTAAAAAGTTGACGTGTCTTTGCCCAAATACCATGGGACTGCAGCAGCTACCGTAGACCAATAAACTATTCGGATACGACCATCTTGTTAGCGTTATGGCCTGGTTATGGCTCCAGTTCTTTTGGTACATCTTCACTGTGCTGCAATGTTGCTTTCTCATATTTTTATTGCTTTATTATGATCCAGTATAAATACTGTGCCCCTGTTAGGGGAGCACGGACCAGAGCTAAACTGCAATTTAAAGTCTACATTAACCCTTTTGCTGTCAGGGGTTTATAGACATTTTGCACTTCCAGTTGACATGTGGAGCTAAATCCTAAATTATAAAATAAAAAAATCAAACTAAGCTCCAAATCCATACATTTATTAAAACGTAGATACATTGCTCTTCCTTTAAAAACAAGATTCTTATAGCTAAAACAAGACAACTGTCAAAGCTCTATCTGCAATACATCTTGAGATATAGATGTTCAAAGCAAGGGCGGAACCTATATATACTTGCCTACTGAAGTGCCTCTCTTCAAGGAAGTAAGAGGTATAGGAAAAGGTTAAGTTCATCATTAAATTATCATCATCTGGATACACTCATAGATGACAAATAAAAAGACTCCAGTACTGTATTACATATAGAACATGTGTCAGGGCTTGAACCAGGAACCTCTGGTACTGCATGCACTGACCCTTTTTATTGAGTAATGTGGCTTGTGAACACTTTCCCTGCATATGTCTTAGCCTTGTTCTCTGATCCCAGTTATCTAGCTGCTGACTCTTGTTCCTGACCCCGCCTCTTACTTTGATTGCATCTCCAATAAAAGCCTGGCTTTGCCACTCCCTCAATGCGTGATTATTGTATTCCACCACCTTAATCAAGCTCCTGTTTCTCCTGCTCCTCTATTGCATACTGATACCAGCTATTGACCCTTGGCTTCCATTGACTAAGCTTCCATCTCATTCCATTTGTATTGCATACCGTGACTTCCCAATAACGACTCCCGGCTATTCTAAATACACTCCAGCAACCGGCTTGGCTACTACACCTTTGGCCCCAATCTAGCATTGGTAAGGCACGACAAGATAATTATGCCCCCTAAAATGGAGTCTGTACTAGCCACGCTCAGGAAACAGGTCACAGAGCTCCAAGAGTTGTGTGCCTCCTACCAGGAAAGGGTTGCTGCTATGCAACGTGAGATTGAGGAGTTACAGAGGCAACTCTTGGACATGCGCAATTCAGGGCCAAACATCCACAAGCCATTGCCACCAAAATTTGCTGGAGATCGTCGCCAATACTAAGGGTTCCTAAATCAATGCCGGATATATTTCTAGCTGCAACTCACCTCGTTCACCAGTGACAGTAAGAAGGTGTTTTTCATCCTCACTGATAAGGTGCTCGCATGGGCCTTGCCGTACGTAGAGACTAACAGTAATTTGCTTGATAGCCTTCACGACCACAATGGGTCAAATTTATAATGATCTGAACCGCTGTGCCACGGCTGAAGGGAGGTTACACAACCTATAACAGGGGCGACGTTCCGTTGCAGAGTATACAGTAGAATTTCGTTGCTAGACGATTGATACCATGTGGAATTCAGCTGCACAACAGAGCTAATTTTGTCACGGATTATCAGAGTGGGTAACGGATGAACTTGCCAGAGTGGAGACTCCTGACAAGCTGGAAGACTTCATTCAACTGTGCATCCAGATTGACCAGAGACTTTCCAAAGGACGAAAAGAGAGACTGTGGGGTTGGGGCATTAGCACCCCTTATTCCTTCAGCCAATCCACATTGAATCCTCCAGCGAGGACTGAAGCCACAGCAGAACCGATGCAAGTCGATGTCATCAGCAAACCCCTTTCCACCGCTGAAAAGGAAAGATGCCATGTTGATAATCTGTGCATTTATTGTGGAGACTCGGGACATTATGCTTAAACTGTCCAAACAAGTTTCAAAGGTTTCTCGCCCTAGCCAATGTTAAGGCTACAACCAATTTTGCCATCATGGAAGAAGGGGATGTCACCAAACACACCTTTGCACTGGTAATTCAAGACCGTGTGAAGATGCTTTCCCTCTCCATAATTTTGATCTCCCAATACAGATCCTCACAGGAGGTCAGGTGATGCAGTGTTCAGCGATGCTGAATTTGGGAGCAGGAGGAAAATTTCCCTCTATCAATTTATTTTTTCCCTCTATCAATTTATATTTGCGAGACAAGCACAATGAGCTTTGTTCTTCTCCAGGTTTAATTTCATTGTGTCCTATTTCCCTGGTTCCCGAAATGGCAAGGCAGATGCATTGTCCAGGATATGTGCAGAGTTTGAAGAGAAGGCAAATACAGACGACACAATTCTGTCCCCCAAACATTTTTGGGGCATTTTACACTCTGAAGACCTTCTAACAAAGCTTAAGAAAAGATCCAAAAAAGCCCCGTTCTTGAGTCACCCTTCTAAGGATGTGAAGCTTTTCTTTACAGAAGGGCTTTGAAGCCGAGAACACCAACTGTATGTTCCTGAGGCTGGTCGACTCGGTCCTTAAATTAGTCCACAATTCCAAGGTGTCCGGTCACCTGGGCGTCACAAAGACTTCAGAACTTCTACCTTGTTCCTTCTTGTGGCCTGACTGCAGGAGGGATGTGAAGAAGTATGTCATCTCTTGTGAGATATGTGCTTGGAACAAGACGCCATGAGCTCGCCCTCTGGGGTTACTACAGCCCCTTCAAGTCCCATCCAGACCCTGGAGTCTATATCCATGGATTTTATAGTGGATTTGCCCCTCTCAAAATGCTTGTCTACTGTCCTTGTGGTCGTGGATCGACTTAAGAAGATGGTCCACTTCATCCCCATAGAGAAGATTCCCATTCGCACACCACGGAGTTGATGATTCGGGAAGTTTTCAGATTACACAGAATTCCAGATGATGTGGTCTCTGACAGAGGGGTCCAGTTCACCTCAAAGTTCTGGAGACATTTCTGCACGGCTCTGGGAATTACTGTAAATCTCTCCTCTGCCTTTCATCCGCACTCTAATGGCCAGATGGAAAGAACCAAATCAAAGACTCCAATCAAAGCACTATCTCTCCACTGCTTTATCTCCCATCTACAGGATGACTGGGTGGATTATTTGTCAATAGCAGAGGTCACCTACAACAATGCTCAGCACAGTTCATCCACCCAGAGCCCGTTCTATTACAACAACGGTACATATCCTGTCTTTATTCCTGGCCTTTCTATCAACACTCCTGGCCGGGAATTCAAAAATCCCTGCCTCCTGGAAGTGCTGGCTTTGATTGGCTGATGCTTAGCCAATCACAGCCAGTGCTCGATGAATGGCTGTGATTATACCAGCAAAGAGATATTGCTGTGATTTTCTTGCAGCAATGCGTGTCGCCCGTGTGAAGGAGGCCTGAAGGCTATAAAGCTATAGGTGTCACATTGCATTCCTGTTTGGCAATGCGTGTCGCCCGTGTGAAGGAGGCCTGAAGGCTATAAAGCTATAGGTGTCACATTGCATTCCTGTTTGGCAATGTGTGTCGCCCGTGTGAAGGAGGCCTGAAGGCTATAAAGCTATAGGTGTCACATTGCATTCCTGTTTGGCAATGCGTGTCGCCCGTGTGAAGGAGGCCTGAAGGCTATAAAGCTGTAGGTGTCACATTGCATTCCTGTTTGGCAATGCGTGTCGCCCGTGTGAAGGAGGCCTGAAGGCTATAAAGCTATAGGTGTCACATTGCATTCCTGTTTGGCAATGCGTGTCGCCCGTGTGAAGGAGGCCTGAAGGCTATAAAGCTATAGGTGTCACATTGCATTCCTGTTTGGCAATGTGTGTCGCCCGTGTGAAGGAGGCCTGGAAGCTATAAAGCTATAGGTGTCACATTGCATTCCTGTTTGGCAATGTGTGTCGCCCGTGTGAAGGAGGCCTGGAAGCTATAAAGCTATAGGTGACACATTACATTCCTGTTTTGTACAATTGCACAATATTTTAAATCAGAAAAAAGGCCACAAATGATTGTTCCAAAGAAATAAACACATGCCATATTCCCAGCATACCTTCCACATGGGTGTAGGGCTTCCACTTGTAGTACCAACCTCTG
Organism: Eleutherodactylus coqui; assembly: GCF_035609145.1. Classification (NCBI taxonomy): domain Eukaryota; kingdom Metazoa; phylum Chordata; class Amphibia; order Anura; family Eleutherodactylidae; genus Eleutherodactylus; species Eleutherodactylus coqui. The sequence goes on along the minus strand of NC_089845.1, from coordinate 6,694,002 downwards.
AAAGGTTTGCTGTTATACTCCGCACACTGCTGCGCTCTATAGTCAATGCCGCTCTTGGGACACCTCTGATTATTACAAAGTTTAAACGATCGGGAAGAACCTTCACAGAACTTTCCACCATGAAAAGGTCTACACCAAAAAATAAAAAAAAGTATCATGGGTTGTGGAACGAGCATTCGACATGGTGCTTTAAAATGTCCAGTGAAACCCTGTGCATGTAAATAACTCATTGACAAAAGGGGTCAGCGGAGGACGTTAAGAATCATTCTGACAAACATGCGGTGCCCAGTCGAGCAGAGTGCCGCTGAATACAATCCCAACTAATGTATCTGAATGCACAACTTATCCTTCCTTAGCATAGAAGAGCTATAACAGCAGGCCACCAGTTTGAGTGCCATTGCCGTCTAAGAGTATGTTCACATGAGGATTTGACAAATTTCATCCACATGGTGCGGACAAAGTCTGTGCGAAATTTGCATTGCAAATTTGAAATCTGCAGCAGATCTTCAGCACATTTCATGGTAAAATCCAAACTATTGGGTACGGATTCTGTTGCTGCATATTTAAATCCACGGAAAATTCACAGCACATACTACCCATGTGATAATACCCCAAGAATAATAGAAAGGCAAGACTCAGGTTCAGCGAGCAGTCGAGTAAATCCTGTCTGGTCAGATGAATCCAGATCTCTGTTGCACTAAGCTCGGAAACCGGAAGACTAAAATTAAATTTGATTTCCCTGGATAGCAGACAACCATCAGACTGGCATCAGACTGGCATCAGACTGGCATCAGACAACCAACAGACTGGCATCGATTGTATGAAATTGTTACAAAAATGTGTAATCAAAAAATAAATAACCCAAAAAGCTCATAAGAAACACATGAATTTCATGGCATGTTTTTAGAAAAGGCCCCCAAAAAATGCAATGGAAAAATATGTCCGTCCGCTCCGATTCAACGGATTTATGAATTGAATATTAACAATATCTCTTTCTTTATCTTAACAAGAACGTCACAACTATAATCTAATAAATTTGTCAAAGTAAGCCATTAAGGAAGTAAAAAACAAAAATTAAATAAGTACCGGGGGTTATTACACTGGCGTTCTTTATAGGAGACACCTCCACCACATGTTCGGGAGCATGGTGACCAATTTGACCAGTCAGACCATTGACCATTTGTCGGCTTGGGTCCTTCCTCTCCATGTTTCACACACTGACCTCTTCGGCACCACTACAAGACACAGACATATGGAACATCATCATCATCATTTCCACACAGCACCTTTGTGTCCACACACTCCGGTGAGTTTACACATAGAGTTCACAGTGCGGAAAAGGTGTGACCATGGCATGACCAAAAACTGTGCCCACGGGAGCTTCTATTGCAAATTGGCATAATTTTTTAAATTGACTTTTAATAGTGTTTACCTGCAAAATTTGGCAGCAATTAACAATTAATTTGAAACGCACGCTAATTTTCAGGATCACCGCCTGTCAGTATGGCTTTTAGCTACACCGCTGGGGCATCAGTAGAGCTGTGGCTTCTATGTGTGAGCTCCTTCTAAGGCCTCATGTCCATGGGAAAAAGCAGGCCCACCCGGATTTTGGCTGTGGATTTCTGCTGCGGAGGCACTATGATTGTCTTTTTTTTTCTTCATGCGGGAGATGGATTGAAATATGAGCTCTATGAGCTCCTGCCCTTAAATACAGCATGTCGCGTTTTTTTTCACGCGTGTGAAATCCTCAAATGACTTAAAATACCACCCGCGGCTATTTAACTGCGGATGGTCAATGCTTTCCTATGGGATGCGGATTTGCGTTTTTTTATCACACATGGATTTGCTAAATATAGTTTCCCTGTGGACCTAAGGGTATGTCCACACAGAGCAATGGACATTCCACAGTAGATCCACAGTGTAAAATCTGCATAAAGAAATCACCCCCTTATATGGAAACAAGACTCGTGTAGCGCAGTGTGTTAGGGCAGCAGAAATGCTCTCGACCTGAAGGTTATGGGTTCAATCCCCGCTTGGTTCAGGTAGCCAAGGTAACTCAAGGTCAGCCTTCCATCCTTCTGAGGCAAATCCCCCCACAAAAACAGTCTGCCAAGAAAACTTCATGATGATGTGATGTCACCCGAGGAGTCAGTCATGACTCGGTGCTTGCACCAGGGGACTTTACCTTTTACCTATTTGGAAAATACAGTGTGCCACTGGGTATTACTTTTTTGGCCTTTTTCCTATACTCTTCACTATAGAACTTGAAAAGCTCCATCATTAAAATGTTTAAAATGCTACATAATAAATGAATGACATGAATGTATGAAAAGTGCAGAAAAAATAGTGAGTGCAAAGGAAACAGAGTATGTTTACACATCGTGGAATTATTGACGACCCCCATCCCCTCCACCCCCCAAAATAATAGTGCGATTGGATTTTTCTCCATTTCACTGCACTTAGAAGTTTTTTTCAGTACATTATTTGGTGCATTATTTGGTACCACTGACAATATTACACATCCCTCAGACAGCTATGGTGACGGTGTTGGAGTACTTCTATAAATTTAGAATGGGCAATAAAGCTACCAGAATCTGAGTTTTCTCATGTCTCCAAATGAATTAACGATGATCTTCGAAGAGACATCAACTGTGTGAAGACCCCACTGTGCTCTTTCTGACAATTCCAGCCCATTGACTGGTCTCGTATTTTAGAATTGCACGGTCAATTCTGCTGATTGCTATTAAAATGCAGAAACTTGCCATCAGACACAGCAAAAACTCTTAGAATGTAGTAGATAAAATGAGTTTTCTCGGCATTATAGTGGTTTACGGAATATTGTATATCAGCAAGGTGGTCTTATAAAGATAATGAACCAGCAAAAGTTAGTGGATGATATCAGGTCTCAAGCCTGAAAAACTGTGAATACAGCTGTGAGCCATAATACAGGCTATACCTCAAGATGAGTACAAGACAAGTAATGCAAGGTATTCTCAAAGCCAAATTGGTATTAGATTTGTGGTGTCCCGGAGTTAGGGTACCTCTAGGTTAGTGTTTGTCTACCCCAGGTGGATTGTCTTTGTGGCTTGGTGTGTGTGCTTATGTTAGTCTATGCCTTGTATTCGCGTTGGAGTCACCATTCCTGATGTTGTCGGTGTGTCTGATTCCCTAACCTGCTCTGCATGGTGTGATTGGTCATTACAGAGGTCGGGGGTGGAGTTAGTAGTGTGTAGAGAGGGTAGAGATATAGTCGATTAAGGAGGACGTGTGAGCAGGATGCGGAGGCTATGACACTCCTGCTGGGGGCAGTGCTCCGAGCCTATCTCAACTTCCATGGGATGTATCCCCTCCGGGCACTAGAGCTCAGTGGTCAGATTCTACAGAAGGAATCAGCGGATATGGCTACCCAATCCAGTGCTTAACTACATGATCGAGGGACGGGACTGACTCTGCTAATGCAGGTCAAAGGACAAATCTGGCGTAAGCAACGACTCCGCAAAACTGAACTAGAAAAGCGAGGTAAGGGGCGTAGGAAGTGATGAAAGAATGGCATGTGTTTGCCCTCCATGTCAGGAGTGTTCTCCCAAGAATTCTTCCATCAGATAACTGAGACCAATGACGTCTGTACTTCGGGGGAAGAGTGACTCCTAATTGCCAGTGTGTCAGAGGTTGTGCAGGAGAAAAGTGTGCCAAGAGTGTTGTATCTAAGTTTACTGTTTGCAATATTTTGTTCTTGGAAAATCAAAGTTGGAAATTGTGAGTAAAAGAAAACCGCGTGCCTCCGGTTTACAACTACCTCTTTATTGTGGAAGCTTTTATTTGGCTCTCGTAATTTATCACTCGGAAGAAGCACTGGCGTCACGTGAACAGAAAAGTACCGAAAGTTCGTAGCACAGTTGCTGACTTTATCCCCTGTGTGCATCCGGGCCAGACCGTGTTTTGAATGTATCGGGTGGAGACAATAGAGCCACCATGACCCCCACCATCTTGCAACCCGCTGTCTGACCCCGGCAGCTGCAATTTGCTAAATACAAATTGCAATATTCGACATAAACCTCAACTGTAATAATCGACATAACAAGCAGAGAAGCTGCATTTATGTATATAGAGTGCATTACTTCTGTGCCAATTGTGATCTAATTGCTAAAGTACTTTTGCAGGGTGAGGAGATGGAGTACTACATATGTAAATAATAATTTATGTAATGGAAAGGCTTTATGACTTAGTGCTTCCTTTACTTGTTGCTGCAGAAAGATTTTAGGTACATAAAATGATTTCAAAGCATACAAAGAGCTCTTACTTGTAAAGCACGATTCCTTTTTAATTCCCCTTCCTTTTAAATCCACTTCTGGCTTTGGTTCAAAAATCTGCATGAAAAACTTCCACAAAACTGTAGCTTTAAAAAAAACAAACAAAAAAAAAACAAAACCCAAAACAAACAAACAAACAAACCATGTGTGTGAAGCCTCCCTGAGGCTACCTGAACACAGACATTTTTTTCAAAATTGGGCAAAAAAAAAAAATCAGTCCAAAAATCAGACATACATAGTATCCATTTGTTTCAATGGGTGTGTTCGTAGGGGATTCTTTTTAGTTGGATGAATAGTCCAAGTTAAAAAATTACAGCGTGCCCTATTGTTGTCCGAATCTATGAAAATGGTACATGTCAATGTGTTGTGTCCCGCACATTGGACAGCAAACAGATGGGATGTCCGTGTGCTGTCCAATCTCAGTTGTGCCAGAGGATCTCAGATGCAACTTTTTAAACGTCTGTGTGCATGTACCCTTAGAGCGCCCATAGACATTAGACTAAAGTGGATGGAAATGGACGATTTCAACTAAAACAATCATTCTTTGGGTGGAATTTAAAGGCAAACAATTGGTTTAGCTGAGCAATGACAGACTGTATTCATCTGATAATGGGTTAGTCACTTCAATTTTTGTCCATTAGTCGGACAAAAGATATTTCTTCCATAAATGATCTTTCATTGTGCATTATTGTATCTTGTCACCACCAGAAGAATGGGTGGAGACAAGATACACGCAAACATGCAAACACCCAAATTTGATTGGCTGCACTGGAGAATGGCAGGCCATGATCTCCCCTTTTGCCTTGTTTCACTCACCCCTCCTCGCACACTTAGCTTGGACTTCGCCCCCTTCCCTGGTCCTCTCTGGCATGGCGATCCTGCTGAACCACCGCACTGCTGCTGTGAGTCTTTGCCACTGGCCATGTCATTCTGCTACTGCAGCCACCCCCCCCCCACACACACACACACACACACACCTGTCTGTGCTCACCTGTGCCCTGGCGGCTATGCTCCCTGGGCTACTGTCAGCAGTCTGTTGGCTGTGGCCTGGCGTATCCGCGGACTTGCTGTAAGTCTGTCCCCCGTGCAGTGTCCCATGTAAGCTATGCTCATGGTTGGCCACCGCTGTTCTGGCCCTTGTTGTTCCGCCTTTCCCCGGCTGCTGTTAGTGTGTTCTGCTGATAGTGGGGCCGGTGCTCCAGTTTTGTTCCCATGGCACTCTGTGCTCCTGCTGGCTGGCCCCAGCTTCTGTGGAGATAGGGTGGTATGGTGGAGGTATGCCACAACCCTAGGGGTTGCCATGCCAGAGAGGAGCAGAGAAGGGGACCAAGGCCAAGGCAAGCGTCTGAGGAGGGGTAAGTGAAACGAGGCAGAAGGTGAGATCATGGCCTGCCATTCTCCAGTGTAGCCAATCCCATTGGGGACATTTTTTTGTTGGCATGTATCTTGTCTCCACCCATTCTTGTGGAGGTGACAAGATACAATAATACCCTTTCATTGAAAGCATGTTCTCAGTAAGATCTTTCATCTATTGCCTGGTATCTTCAAACATCTATAGCTAATTTGAACAACTTTGATGGCTAATTTGGACTAATTATGTGTATGGCTGAGTCTGCAAAACCAGATGATTGTTTGTTCAATGGTTGTTCAACCATCAACCTATCTGCTGTGTATGGCCAACCTAAGGCTAGGTCTACATGGAGACTTTGGCCACGACAGGGTTCATGCAACCAAAGATCACTGTGCAGCTCTTTGGACTCACGCTGCCACCAAAATTGATGGAATCCGTGCGAGTTGCAGGTTGGCGCAAATCACGGGGCACAAAAAAAACAACTAAGATGGATTTTTTTGTAACTTGCAAATCATGGTCATGACAATCTGCAACTTGCATTGTGACTTCATTGATTTCAATTGCAGCGCAAGATCACAGACCTACACTGCAATCTTTGGTTGCATGACCTAAGTCATGGCCAAAGTCGCCACATAGCCCTACCCATACTGGGATTTACTAGGTTGTCTGAAATTGCAAAAGAGGGCTTTCTTTTTATTCGGAGATGTTTGTGGGTGTTTCTGATGTTGCAGATCTGCACGGTTCACTTCAACTGGGCTCAATTACAAAACTAGAGAAAGCCAATTGGATAAGATGTTTAATTCTCTAGAAGACCTATTCCAATCTGATTCAAACCTTTGAGGGGACAGTGTGGTGTGTATGTACACATTTAGTAGGCAGCCATACATGGAGTCTATGTACGTGGTGCTCAAGAGCCACTTCTAGCTTTGGCTCAACAAATCTGCATGAAAAACTGCCATAACATGCCACATAACCTGTGGGTACAACCGTTTTCTGGCTGCGTTTTTTTTAAGTCCATTGCTTTTTTTGCTTTTGAAATTCAGCATGCTCTAGATGGGGCATTTATTAAGTATTTTACCATTGACTTCCCTATATGAAATAGAAAATGACTGAACAAAACACAGGTTTATAAAAAAGCAACACAATAAAAGTACCCTAAAGGGAACATGTCATCAGAAAATGAGCCAATGCTTAGATCAAGTTGTTATGCTTTTGCTTAATCATGCCGTTCTTGGTATATTTTTGACACCAATGGATGAGCAAACTGCAAGGTTGGCAGTTTTTGAAACACTGACCCCTGCTGGCCTGACAGTGAGGGCCGCACCTCGTTGAAAGTCACTCACATCACTCGATTTTCTTATTTTAATGGGAATTCACAGATGGAACTGATTCCCGAAAATTTTGCTCCCTTTTCACACTGCAGTCTGAATCACAATCTGATGCATGGTGATTGGTGCTAGACTACTCGGATTTCAAAGACGGTCAACCTTGTGGGACTGCGCTCGGTCCTTAAGGGCTTAAACAAGTCTCAAACATTTCATTCAATGTGAAAAAATGGACCTAGTGTTTAGTACATCAAGGGACCTTTCACACGGGCGGAATGTTACGCATGCAGCACTGCAAGTCACGACAAATCGCACCGCAATCTGCATGGCTCCATGAAGAAAAGGGCTTCAATCAGCCTGCATTCGGCATCAGGATCCCCGCATGCTGATTCTGCCCGTGTGAAATATCATAAAAGAAATCCTTGAAGGAATACAAAGCATTTCTGTTTGTGTGCAGATATCAATCAGACTCGCAGAATGCAGAAACGGCTTTCCTAGAATATCCCGGTTTTCTTGCAATGACTAACTTCTATCCTTAGCGGCCATCATGATGATAATTAATGCAGGAAGGAAGAAGGAAAGGAGCAGCTTCCGACTACATGAACACCCCTATTATGCCCAAAATACTCCATTCTATTCATTTTTTTATTTGTAATATTTTGTAGCTACTATAATACTTGACTTTCTGTACCCAAGGCCCCTTGTGCTCCGGGGGACTGAGGGGTTAGAGAAAGTGGATGCATGGACACATCCTCACCCTGCTGTAGACAGCAATTCCACTACCCAGTAAAGTTGCCCATGCACATTGGATGAAACGGAGCTGAAACTGGTGGCTTTGGTTGGACCAACCTAAAGCACAATCTAAGGGCCTTCTTACATGGGAGCACCTGTCGGGCACAGATGTCTGGCAGCTCGTCCCAGCAATAATCGGTCTTGTGCTTTTACACAGAAATGGTCATCGCTGACTGAATGGAGGAGGAGCGGCCGGGGATCATTCCAGCCCGCCGCCTCCATTCCCAGTAAGCAGGCAGCCATTCCTAGGCGATGCTACCTGTTCACACGAGACAATACACTGTTTGGTTTCCTGCATGCAGACACTGAACGACGAATGAGAAGCCAACAAATTCTTGCTTAACGTTAAGTTGGGGCTGTATTTACACTGAGCGACAATCATTCAGCTTCCCGTGTCCAGCGGGGTTTATCGGCCCGTGTGATGGGGCCCCAATGTGTAGAAAGGCCTTTCAGCTCTTCTTTGAATTTTCCTGATCCTTAGTTCACACAGACGTGTCTGGCAGAGGCTAAGAGCGGCTTCACATGAGCGTAAGCGCAAAAACGCACACGATAGCGCAATGGTTTTGCACCATGAATGTCATGCTATCGTGTGCGTTTTGGCGCATTTTACTGAACTTTTTGCGCTGTCAGGGACCACTCACATCGGAACACAGCCATGCCGTAATGTAAGAGGCTGTGCAGCTTAGATAGTACCTGATGTGTTGGACGTCTAATGAAATTGAGCAGTGTATTGCGCAGTTACGCGGATATCGGGTGCGCACCCCCCATAGACTCCGATGGGACCTTTACTGCACTAAAATACTGTCAGCAGCTTCATACACATTTCCGGATTTTGCTCATTGCGCACACAAAAAAACCACTGCATGCTGCAGTTTTGTGGGCATTTGTGCACCAAAGATCCCTATATGAGTCTACAGGAGTGCGCGAGCAAAACACAAGCAGGCGAGTGAGAAACAGCGTAATTCTGCTAGAAAAAGAACATATCTGGAACTCATTAGGCTAAATGGCCATTTAAATGGGGGTGCGCTTATGTCCTGTGTGCAAAGAAACCACTAAAAATACAATAAAATGTGCCGATATGCCCGCAAAAATGCCGCAAATATGTTGAGCTGAGGCATGCGCAAAACCGCATATTTCTTTATGAAGGAGCCCTTACTGGAGACTTCATTAATGATAATAGTAGCAGGGCAGTAGGGGTTAATGCCCTTTTATAGGGCCGATAAATTGGTCAGATTCCCGCATCCAGTGAGAACCTGAACAATTATCGCCCAGCGTCCATGAACGCACCGACTGAACGATCAACAAACATTCGTCTGCTTCTTGTTCATCATTCAGTTTATGCATGGAGAAGCAGGAATGAGGGATCGGCCCCTGAAACAGGCAGCATTCATCTATGAACTGCCTGTTCACTGTGGATGGAGGCGGTTGGGGTCATTCCCCGGCCCGCTCTGCCTCATTCACAAGCGATGCCGAGTCATGATTATCAGGTGAGTATCGCTGGGACGACCCGTTAGGCACTGCGCCCGACTGATTGTTCCAGGTAATTGTTCGCACCTAATCCCACTAGAATGGCGGTTTCATTACCTGCTAATTAGAGTATTGATTCCATTCTCAGTTTTTAGTACATGGATCCCACAAGTTACAATGGCCATTGGTTACAATATTTCCAAGATACAATGGACCTCCTGAGCCACTGCAACTAGAAACTGCATTCAACTGAGAATGCCGAAGACAGTGCCAAGTGTTGGAAGATGCAATTATGGTGAAGATGTGGCCAATCCGCAGGCACACCTAGGAATCAGTGCTTCAAGGTGTGGACATACAACGGCAATCAATGATTGCGGCATTAAAGCCCTTTTACGCAGCCCGGTTATTAGGAAAGGCTTGTTTGTCCGCTGATCATGGCTTCTTAGCGAGCGTTGGTGGTGACAATCAATTGTAGTACCGACTATTCATCCACTTACCACTGATTCTCCGACAATGTAAAAGGAACATAAATGAGCGCAGAGAGGCCAGTAGAGTTAGAAGCCCCTTGCTGGAGTACATGTACTCCCTGACTAAACTGGTAGCCCTTCTCTGTGGTGCAGTATAGTACTGCGGTTGGGTTCACACAGGGTGGATTTGCTGCGGACATTCCATCAGGAATTTCCTGCAGCAAATCCGCATGCGGCCGCTAATCCCGGGATTAGCCAGCCATGTGGACGAGATTTGTGAAAAATCTCTTCCACATGGGATGGCCAATCAATCATGGCAAAGCCAGCGCTACGGCGCGGATTCCCCGGCCGCAGCATGTCAATTTTTTTTTCCGTTGTGTCCGTGCTCTCCTCTATGGGAGTGCCAGCCACAACGGAAAAGCGTGCGGCCAAGCCGCTCCAAAACCTGCGGCCAAGTGCCATGGGTTTTGAAGCAGCACTTTCCCCGCGGAAATCTCACGGTTTTTCGCTGCGGCAAAACAACAAGATTTCCGCCGGGAATACGTCCCGTGTGACCCCAGCCTACACGTCCTGCACTGATAAAACGATTCACCAGCTTCCAGCAGCACTTTCAGACTTCTATATGCTGGGACTGGTTTATTTGTATCAGTTGTATCTGCTTACCTTTCTCTTTAGGTAAGCCTGGTCATACACATCAGATAAAAAAAGGTTTGCCTGACAACTGCCCCCCCCCAAACATACACAGTTGCCCAAGCACTCCTGGCATCAGCACTCATATCCTGGCCACAATGATGCCAGGAGTTTTGGGACATGGCATTGTGGCCCCTGATTGGCCACAGCTGTCATGTGCTTCTGCCCGGCCCATCTACCTGGAATGTCAGCTGCATGCTGTGGCCCCAGAAGAGGTGAGTGTTGTTTGTTACTTTAGGCAGGGCCCATCTGGGGGACAGGGTTTTGTTTTAATGATAAAACCCCTTTAAGAGCTTACACGGGGTAGCGGTCACTGGTCAGTGCTGTATCAATCTGCCATAGACTCCCATGCTATCGATCACACATTGTGCGTGAAATACGTGCGCAATAAAGATCGCAGCATATTCTATATTGCCACATATTACATGCGCATACATGCCAAGATAGTGTATGGCGATCGGTGGCCAGCAACAGATGCACAATGTCATCACCTACTTGTTGCGTGCTGCACGACTGTCACATGCCGGCGGTACAAAGCAGATTACACTTGTGAGCGGCCTTGGAGGTTTTCACTTCCACTCCTGTAAATGCTTTCTGAATGAAGATCAACCATCGATACGTACAACACCACCTTCTATCATACTGGATGGTATATAGTAAAACACGTCATCACCCATAACACAGACGGCAGAGGATCTGATTAGCATCACCTGTTACCCTGCAGGGAACCCCATCAGCAGCCCATCACTGGGGCAGAACACAAGGTCTGCTTACAAGTCCCCCAGTTCCAGGGCTGGTAGCCGACAATCACTGTGGACATCGGATCTGTATTTTACCAGATGTGGAGTGATTGTTTGTGTCGGTGTTTAATGTGTCGGATATAATTGGGATTTCAATAGTTGGGGATATTCTGTGGAAAAAAGTTACATTTGTTTTGCTAAGTAGTCACAATTTCCTGTCCTTTTCTTATCCGGCAGCTTGTGATCCCCAGAGTCGTCTAAATACTGTCAGGTCTTCATATGCTAAACATATTAACCCATCACATTGTTGGCTGACGGGGAGTCCGGCTGACGGGGTCTAACAATTATAGAGACAAATCTTTATTATAAAGGGCAATATGTTTAATCTCTTAAAGGGAGCCTGTCAGCCCGAACACATTGTCCACACCACAGGCATGACGTTATAGAGCAGGAGGAGCCGAGCCGACTGATATATATAGTTGTATGGGCAAAGATTCAGTACAACTGGTATTTTATTCATTTATATCTCTGCTCATTCTGAGCTAAACAGTCCAGTGGGCGGAGCTATCAGTGATTGACAGCTATCTGTGTATGACTGTACATACAGTGAAGGCTGTCAATCACTGATAGGACCTCCCACTGGACTGTTCAGCTCAGAATCTGCAGAGGTTTTGATGAATATAGTAGAAGATTGGAGCTCCAGGAAGATAATTTGCTTATTCCCAGTGTATTCTGCGAAGAGTGAAGAATCACTGAGTGGAACAATTGCTGGGTTTAGCTCGGTCTAGCTGCTCGAAGACATTGCCAGACCGCACGTGGTCAGTTTTACACTCAGTAACATCTTATAGGTTATGTATCATCATGACAATTCTTGACTTTTAGAAGTTTGGAAGTGGACATCAACTAACAACATGGAAAAGAAGAGAAGCCATATGGTGAGCAGCAACGTATGCTATATCTTGACTTTAGTAAAGCATTTGACAAAGTATCTCATACTATACTCATTGAAAAAATGATCAAATATGGGATTGACAAGGCAACTGTTAGGTGGATTCACAACTGGCTGAGTGATCGTACTCAAAAAGTGGTCATAAATGGCTGCACATCCAAGTGGAAGAATGTATCAAGTGGGGACCACAAGGCTCTATCCTAGGCCCAGTGTTCTTCAACATTTTTATAAATGATCTGGAGGACGGAATTGATGGGAAAAGACTTGGGTGTACTAATAGATCATAGACTAAACATGACTCAACAATGTGATGCAGCAGCAAAAAAGGCAAACACAATTTTGGAATGTCTTTAGAGATACTAGATCATCTGAGGCAATTATCCCCCTCTACTCTTCATTAGTCAGACCTCATCTGGAATACTGTGTCCAGTTTTGGGCACCAGAATTTAAATAAGAAAATCGACAAACTGGAGAAAGTTCAGAGAAGAGTTACCAAGATGGTGAGCGGTCTGCAAATCATGTCCTATGAGGAACGGTTAAAGGATCTGGGAAAGTTTAGCTTGCAGAAGAGAAGGCTGAGAGGAGACTTAATAGCTGTCTACAAATATCTGAAGGGCTGTCACAGTGCAGAGGGATCAGCCATATTCTCATCTGCACAAGGAAAGACTAGAAGCAATGGGATGAAACTGAAAGGGAGGAGACACAGATTAGATATTAGGAAAAACATTCTGACAGTGAGGGGGATCAACAAGTGGAACAGGTTACCACTGGAGGTGGTGAGTTCTCCTTCAATGGAAGTGTACAAACAAAGGCTGGACAAATATCTGTCTGGGATGATTTAGTGATCCTGCACTGAGCAGGGGGTTGGACCCGATGACCCCGGAGGTCCCTTCCAACTGTACTATTTTATGATTCTATAGGTTTACAGACCTTGCAGAGGAAAAGCCAAATTTCACCTCCCAGAAATGCAAGCTTGTGTCTCTATTGGAGAAAAAGGTGCAAAGTCTTCAGAAGAGAAAGACTACATTGAAACTCATTAAGGAAGGTGAGGATTTCCTTGACAGAGCAGAAGAAACTCTTCAAAATGTTGAGGGAAAATAAAATTTCAGTGTACCTGCAGAAGCCAAGGAATGGAAGCATGTGACCCAAAGAAGCCGGAGGATCAGGAATCAGTCAATACTAGAGATGAGCGAACGTACTCGTCCGAGCTTGATACTCGTTTGAGTATTAGCGTGTTCGAGATGCTCGTTACTCGTAACGAGTACCACGCGATGTTCGAGTTACTTTCACTTTCATCTCTGAGACGTTAGCGCGCTTTTCTGGCCAATAGAAAGACAGGGAAGGCATTACAACTTCCCCCTGCGACGTTCAAGCCCTATACCACCCCCCTGCAGTGAGTGGCTGGGGAGATCAGGTGTCACCCGAGTATAAAAATCGGCCCCTCCCACGGCTCGCCACAGATGCATTCTGACATAGAGGAGGGAAAGTGGTATCTTGGTGGAGCTGCTATAGGGAGAGTGTTAGGAGTGTTTTAGGCTTCAAGAACCCCAACGGTCCTTCTTAGGGCCACATCTAACCGTGTGCAGTAGTGTGGAGGCTGCTTTTTGCAGTGTTGCACTTTTTTTTTTTTTTGTATATCGGCCGTGCAGAGCATTGCGCCCTGCAGTAATTATACATACTCCAGGGCCAGAAGTGGTGGTTAGGCAGGGACAGAAGACATATTGATTGAATATAGGCAGTGGGCCTTAGCAAAAACATTTTGGGAAAAAAATCTATTTGGGCTGCCTGTGACTGTCCTCAGTGTACTGGGTCTGTGCTGGGTGTAGTTGTCCTCCTAATTCATACGCAGCCAGCTAAGTGTTACAGCAGGCTTGCGCAAAATTATTTCCTGGCTCTGTGTTGGCTGTTACATCACCGCTGTATTCCAGTCCACAGTGCAACAGTCTGCAGTTATTTGACATACTCCAGGGCCAGTAGCGGTGACGCAGAGAGAGAAGACATATACAGTGTATATAGGCAGTGGGCCTTTCCAAAAAACATTTGGGGAAAAAATCTATTTGGGCTGCCTGTGACTGTCCTCAGTGTACTGGGTCTGTGCTGGGGGTAGTTGTCCTCCTAATTCATACGCAGCCAGCTAAGTGTTACAGCAGGCTTGCGCAAAATTATTTCCTGGCGTTCCGTAAGCGAAGTCAGCCTCCAACCACGGGCCAATAAGCGGCACATTTAATTACAGCGTTCTGTTTCTGCACTACTGGTAATACACCATGCTGAGGGGTAGGGGTAGGCCTAGAGGACGTGGACGAGGGCGAGGACGCGGAGGCCCAAGTCAGGGTGTGGGCACAGGCCGAGCCAGTGCGGTGGCCAGGGAAAGAGGCAGGGCCAGACCGAATAATCCACCAACTGTTTCCCAAAGCGCCCCCTCGCGCCATGCCACCCTGCAGAGGTCAAGGTGCTCAAAGGTCTGGCAGTTTTTCACAGAGACGCCTGACTACCGACGAACAGTGGTGTGCAACCTTTGTCGCGCCAAGATCAGCTGGGGAGCCACCACCACCAGCATGCACAGGCATATGATGGCCAAGCACCCCACAAGGTGGGACGAAGGCCGTTCACCGCCTCTGGTTTGCACCACTGCCTCTCCCCCTGTGCCTCAACCTGCCACTGAGATCCAACCCCCCTCTGAGGACACAGGCAAGAGTGCCTACCGGCCTGCACCCACACCCTCACCTCCGCTGTCCTCGGCCCCATCCAGCAATGTCTCTCAGCGCAGCGTCCAGACGTCGCTAGCACCACTGTTTGAGCGCAAGCACGCCGCCACGCACCCGCACGCTCAAGCGTTAAACGTGCATATTGCCAAATTGATCAGCCTGGAGATGCTGCCGTATAGGCTTGTGGAAACTGAGGCTTTCAATAGCATGATGGCGGCGGGGCGGCCCCGCGCTACTCGGTTCCCAGTTGCCACTACTTTTCCCGATGTGCCGTCCCAGCCCTGCACGACCACGTCTCCCGCAACATTGTACGCGCCCTCACCAACGCGGTTACTGGCAAGGTCCACTTAACAACAGACACGTGGACAAGCACAGACGGGCAGGGCCACTATATCTCCCTGACGGCACATTGGGTGAATTTAGTGGAGGCTGGGACAGAGTCAGAGCCTGGAACCGCTCACGTCCTACCCACCCCCCCGAATTGCGTGCCCCAGCTCGGTGGTGGTATCTGCGGCGGTGTATGCTTCCTCCACTAAACCACCCTCCTCCCTCCTCCTCCTCCTCCTACGCAACCTTTGTCTCGCAATCAAGATGTGTCAGCAGCAGCACGTCGCCAGCAGTCGGTGTCGTGCGGCACGGCAGCACAGCGGTAGGCAAGCGTCAGCAGGCCGTGCTGAAACTACTCAGCTTAGGAGAGAAGAGGCACACGGCCCACGAACTGCTGCAGGGTCTGACAGAGCAGACGGACCGCTGGCTTGCGCCGCTGGGCCTCCAACCAGGCATGGTCGTGTGTGACAACGGCCGTAATCTGGTGGAGGCTCTGCAGCTCGGCAGCCTCACGCACGTGCCATGCCTGGCCCATGTCTTTAATTTGGTGGTTCAGCGCTTTCTGAAAAGCTACCCACACTTGTCATACCTGCTCGGAAAGGTGCGCCGGGTCAGCGCACATTTCTGCAACTCCAAGACGGACGCTGCCACCCTGCGGACCCTGCAACATCGGTTTAATCTGCCAGTGCACCGATTGCTGTGCGACGTGCCCACACGGTGGAACTCTACGTTCCACATGTTGGCCAGGCTCTATGAGCAGCATAGAGCTATTGTGGAATACCAACTCCAACATGGGCGGCGTAGTGGGAGTCAGCCTCCTCAATTCTTTACAGAAGAGTGGACCTGGTTGGCAGACATCTGCCAGGTCCTTGGAAACTTTGAAGAGTCTACCCAGATGCTGAGCAGGGATGCTGCAATCATTAGCGTCACCATTCCTCTGCTATGCCTCTTGAGAAGTTCCCTGCAAAGCATAAAGGCAGACGCTTTGCACTCGGAAACGGAGGCGGGGGAAGACAGTATGTCGCTAGATAGTCAGAGCACCCTCATGTCTATATCTCAGCGCGTTGAGGAGGAGGAGGGGGAGGAACATGAGGAGGAGGGGGAAGAGACAGCTTGGCCCACTGCTGAGGGTACACATGCTGCTTGCCTGTCATCCTTTCAGCGTGTATGGCCAGAGGAGGAGGAGGAGGAGGAGGAGGAGGAGGAGGATCCTGAAAGTGATCTTCCTAGTGAGGACAGCCATGTGTTGCGTACAGGTACCCTGGCACACATGGCTGACTTCATGTTAGGATGCCTTTCTCGTGACCCTCGCGTTACACGCATTCTGGCCACTACGGATTACTGGGTGTACACACTGCTTGACCCACGGTATAAGGAGAACCTTTCCACTCTCATTCCCGAAGAGGAAAGGGGTTCCAGAATGATGCTATACCACAGGGCGCTGGTGGACAAACTGATGGTAAATTTCCCATCCGACAGCGCTAGTGGCCGAAGGCGCAGTTCCGAGGGCCAGGTAGCAGGGGAGGCGCAGAGATCAGGCAGCATGTACAGCGCAGGCAGGGGACCATTATCCAAGGCCTTGGCCAGCTTTCTGGCTCCCCAGCAAGACTGTGTCACCGGTCCCCAGTCAAGGCTGAGTTGGCGGGAGCACTGTAAAAGGATGGTGAGGGAGTACGTAGCCGATCGCACGACCGTCCTCGGTGACGCCTCTGCCCCATACAACTACTGGTTGTCGAAGCTGGACACGTGGCCTGAACTCGCGCTGTATGCCCTGGAGGTGCTTGCTTGTCCTGCGGCTAGCGTCTTGACAGAGAGTGTGTTTAGTGCGGCTGGGGGAATCATCACGGATAAGCGTACCCGCCTGTCAACCGACAGTGCCGACAGGCTTACACTCATCAAGATGAACAAAGCCTGGATTTCCCCAGACTTCTCTTCTCCACCAGCGGACAGCAGCGATACCTAAACAATACGTAGGCTGCACCCGCGGATGGAAGCATCGTTCTCTATCACCATCAAAAACGGGGACCTTTTTGCTTCATCAATCTGTGTATAATATTCCTCCTCCTCCTCCTGCTCCTCCTCCTGAAACCTCACATAATCACGCCGAACGGGCAATTTTTCTTAGGCCCACAAGGCTCAGTCATATAATTTTTGTAAACAATTTTTATACGTTTCAATGCTCATTAAAGCGTTGAAACTTTCACCTCAACCAATTTTTATTTTAATTGGGCTGCCTCCAGGCCTAGTTACCAATTAAGCCACATTAACCAAAGCGATTAATGGGTTTCACCTGCCCTCTTGGTTGGGCATGGGCAATTTTTCTGAGGTACATTAGTACTGTTGGTACACCAATTTTTGGGGGCCCTCGCCTACAGTGTAATCCAATTAATTTTTGCCCACCTGCATTACAGCTGACGTTACATCAGCTGTGTTGGGCACTGCAATGGGATATATTTATGTACCACCGGTGGGTTCCAGGGAGCCACCCATGCCGTGGGTCCACACGGAGTTGTAACTGCATGTGTCCACTTCTAAAGAACCCCAGTCTGACTGGGGCATGCAGTGTGGGCCGAAGCCCACCTGCATTAAACATGACATTACTCAGCTGTGATGGGCACTGCAATGGGATATATTTATGTACCGCCGGAGGGTTCCAGGGAGCCACCTATGCCGTGGGTCCACATGGAGTTGTAACTGCATGTGTCCACTTCTAAAGGACCCCAGTCTGACTGGGGCATGCAGTGTGGGCCGAAGCCCACCTGCATTAAGCACGACGTTACCTCAGCTGTGATGGGCAATGCAATGGGATATATTTATGTACCGCCGGTGGCTTCCTGGCACCCACCCATGCTGTCGGTCCACACGGAGTTGTAACTGCATGTGTCCACTTCTAAAGAACCCCAGTCTGACTGGGGCATGCAGTGTGGGCCGAAGCCCACCTGCATTTAATCGGACGTTACCTCAGCTGTGATGGGCACTGCAATGGGATACATTAATGTACAGCCGGTGGGTTCCAGGGAGCCACCCATGCTGTGGGTGCACACGGAATTCCCATTGCGGAGTTGTACCTGCCTGTGACTATTTTTTAAAAAACCGCGGTCTGACTGGGGCATGCAGACACCTTGACAGAATGAATAGTATGTGGCACATAGGTTCCCCATTGCTATGCCCACGTGTGCAGCTCCAGATGGAGGTGGCACATGATTGGATTTCTCATTGCTTCTGTACAGCATTGTGGGCTATCGCCCCGCCCCTTTTAAAGAGGGTCGCTGCCTAGCCGTGCCAACACTCTGCAGTGTGTGCCTGCGGTTCCTCCTCATGGCAGACGCACTTCTAAATAGACATGAGGGTGGTGTGGCATGAGGGCAGCTGAAGGCTGCGCAGGGACAGTTTGGTGTGCGCTGTGGACACTGGGTTGTGCACGGGGGGGGGGGGGGGTTGGGCAGCATGTAACCCAGGAGAAGTGGCAGCGGAGTGTCATGCAGGCAGTGATTGCGCTTTGTTGGAGGTAGTGTGGTGCTTGGCTAAGGTATGCATTGCTAATAAGGGCTTTTCAGAAGTAAAAGTTGTTGGGGGGGGGGGGGCACTCTTGCCGCTATTGTGGCTTAATAGTGGGACCTGGGAACTTGAGATGCAGCCCAACATGTAGCCCCTCGCCTGCCCTATCCGTTGCTGTGTCGTTCCCATCATTTTCTTGAATTGCCCCGATTTTCACAAATGAAAACCTTAGCGAGCATCGGCGATATACAAAAATGCTCGGGTCGCCCATTGACTTCAATGGGGTTCGTTACTCGAAACGAACCCTCGAGCATCGCGATAATTTTGTCCCGAGTAACGAGCACCCGAGCATTTTGGTGCTCGCTCATCTCTTGTCAATACCAACACTGCTTGGGAACCAGTACCAGGCTCTCACACAAGAGAACAAAGAATAGTTACATCAAGAAATGACTTTGCCCACAAAGAACAGCCTAGTAAGCACTTAGAATCCTCTTGGATGGAGAAAAAAAAGTGCTGTTGTGAAGAAGAAAAGCAGAGTGGTGGTTGTGGGGGATCCCCTATTGAGAGGAACAGAGACAGCTGTCTGTAGAACTGACATAACCTCACGAGAGGTGTGCTGTCTTTAAGGTGCACAAATCAAAGATCTGAAAGGCTATCAAGACGCTTCAGTTCTATAGACCAATAACCATTCCTTCAGACTTCAAGGTTGGATTTCAGAAAGGCAGATTTTAATGAACTCCGAAAGAGGATAGGAAGAATCCAATGGCTGGATGTTCTTCAGGACAGAAATGTCCAAGAAGGTTGGGAAATATTGTGAAATGAGATTCTCAAAGCACAATCGTTACCAATCCCTAAAAGAAAGAAGAATGGAAAGCATTTAAAGAGACCAGGATGGATGAACACAGAACTTGCACACATGTTAAAGAGGAAGAAAAATATGTTTAGCAAATGTAAAGAGGTGGGGAATATCTAAAGAAGAATATAATGCGGTCTGCAGAAACTGTAGGGCAAGTGTCAGAAAAGCTAAAGCTAATAATGAATTGAGGCTTGTAACAGAGGCCAAAAGCAATAAAAAAGGATTTTAGGGGTCAATAGCAAAAGAAAAGTCAAAGTTTCCATAGGATATTTACAGGATAAAAATGGTGAATTGGTTAAGAATGATATAGAGAAGGTCAAACTTTAAATTCCGATTTTGTGTCTGTTTTCTCTCAGAAAGTAAATGTAACACCAGCTATTGTGCGAATAAAAGAATGCAGGCTATCTATAAGCAGAGAGATGGGGAGGGAATACATAGCTAACTTACAAGTCTCCAGGTTCAGATGAATTACATCCTAGGATACTGAAGGAAGCAGCGGAAGTAATTACTGAACCACTTGCCATAATCTTTGAAAATTCCTGGAGAACAGGAGAAGTCCCAGAAGATTGGAAAAGGGCAAATGTTATCCCTATCTTCAAAAAAGGGATGAAGGTGGATCCAGGAAACTACAGGCCTGTGAGCCTGACTTCTATACCGGGAAAGATCTTTGAACATATTATTAAACAGCATGCATGCAAGTACTTGGATAAAAATGGAGTAATTACCCAGAGCCAGCATGGGTTTGTAACAAACAAGTGATGCCAGATGAATCTAATTTCCTTCTATTACAGAATCACCAACTGGGTTGATCAGAAAAATGCGGTGGATATAGTATATCTTAACATGCTTATTGAAAAAAATTACCAAATCTGGGATTGACAAGGCAACTGTTAGGTGGATTCACAACTGGCTGAGTGATCGTACTCAAAGAGTGGTCATAAATGGCTGCACATCCAAGTGGACGAATGTATCAAGTTGAGTACCACAAAGCTCTGTCCTAGGCCCAGTGTTGTTCAAAATTTTTTAAATGATGTACAGGAGGGAATTGAGGGGAAACTGATCAAATTTGTGGATGACACAAAGCTAGGAGAAATGACTAACAATAGAGAAGAGGAATACAATATAAGAACAGTGCTCAGATGAGCCTTGTTAGTGCAAAGGAATGTATATACTGTGTGACAAACACAAGCTTGCATAAGCAAAGGGGAGGTCTCGCCTGGTGCACACGGTCTGACCCAAATATAAGGGTTGACCGTTGCACCCAATATGTCCCTTGTTGCCAAACTTTGATAAGCAGATTTCTTTGCTCCCTTCAAACCAACGTGGTGGTGAGCTGCTGGACCTTTGACCAGATACCCAGCAGGTTTCCAGGATAACAGTAAAAAAATGCATCTAAAAAAGAGATCCTGCGCTTCTTTAGGGAGCAATAAATACTGCAAGATATGTCAGTACAAGTGACTAAGGGCCCATTTACACACAGAGATCACTCAAAATTTGTACAAATTAACTAACTTGAGTGATATCTTTACATATAAACACAGGCATCAGGCACTTTTCATTTGAACGATGATTTTAAGGTGAACCTAAAATCCATGGTTCAGCTACTGGAGATAAAGCAGTTTGCTTTATCTGTCAGTAGACTCCAATCTGCTATCTCCGCAGGGAGCCGGCAGTTAATATTGTATTCTGCAATGAGAACAATGCAGCTATGTGCACAGCTGGGCATGGAATTAATCACAGGCTGGGCTCTGCAAACAGCTCCAGGAGGCCCGTTTACATGCAAATGAAGATGATAAAGTGTAAATGGCCATTAGTGATCATTAACAGTTTATGCAAAAAGATTGCTAAAACGTACAATCTTTCAATCGTCTGAAAGATTATCTTTGTGTGTAAATGGGCCTTTGCTTGTGCGGGAGGTCCCCTCCCTGGAGATCCCTGAAAGACGAATACTTGCACTTTGTAATCACCAAAAAGATGTCCGAGGGAGCTCCAGCCCATGTTTGGATGAGATGACCAAAATGTTTTTTTATAAAACACAAACCAAAACAACAAAATAAAAAACATAGTGCAAACATATAAAAAGGGTTATAGATGTATAAGGGAGGCAGGTGCGATGCGTTTTGGGGTTACCCCTTTATTAAAGGAGATGTCTCGAGGAAGCAGTTAATTTTTTTTTTTGCCCAGTCCCCCCCATTAAGCACACATTACTAAGCCCCCCTGTAAATGACATTTCTAGCTGGTTCGTACTTACCGTTCCAGCGTTTCAGCAAGTTATAAAAGTTTCCTCAAGATGGCCGCCGGCTCTTTCCCCGTCGCTCGCTGCAGCCCGACGTGCGCGCTCCCGAGACGCCGCCAGCTGTGTCTCCATGGCAACCGGACGCATCGCAGCCGCCGACCAGACGCCCCGCAGCCGCCGACCAGACAGCAGGTAACCGGCGCTAGCCCCCGGCTCCCCAGCGCTAGCTCCCCCGGCGCAGCGACAGCCCCCCCCATCGCAGCGACAGCCCCCCCGGCCTAGCGCTAGCTCCCCCGGCGCAGCGACAGCCCCCCCGGCCTAGCGCTAGCTCCCCCGGCCTAGCGACAGCCCCCCCCGGCCTAGCGCTAGCTCCCCCGGCGCAGCGACAGCCCCCCCGGCCTAGCGACAGCCCCCCCGGCCTAGCGACAGCCCCCCCGGCCTAGCGCTAGCTCCCCCGGCGCAGCGACAGCCCCCCCGGCCTAGCGACAGCCCCCCCGGCCTAGCGACAGCCCCCCCGGCCTAGCGCTAGCCCCCCCCCGGCGCAGCGACAGCCCCCCCCATCGCAGCGACAGCCCCCCCGGCCTAGCGCTAGCTCCCCCGGCGCAGCGACAGCCCCCCCGGCCTAGCGCTAGCTCCCCCGGCGCAGCGACAGCCCCCCCGGCCTAGCGCTAGCTCCCCCGGCGCAGCGACAGCCCCCCCGGCCTAGCGCTAGCCCCCCCGGCGCAGCGGCAGCCCCCCCCGACCCATCACTTACCTGGGAGGCTTCTCGGGGCTGCTGGGCTGGGCTGGTCTTCTCCGCTGGGCAGCTCCAGTTTCTGCACCTTCCTCTAACAGAGGATGGTGCAGAATGGCCGCTTCAGCGCGCTCCCGAGCAGTGACAGCTCGTCTGCGCATGCGCAGAAGAGCTGTAGCGGGGAGCACACTGAAGCGGCTCGTGCTGAATGGAGAAGACCGGACTGCGCAAGCGCGTCTAAAAAAGCAAGCTGCCGGCGAATTTAGACGGAACCATGGAGACGAGGACGCTAGCAACGGAGCAGGTAAGTGAATAACTTCTGTATGGCTCATATTTAATGCACAATGTACATTACAAAGTGCATTAATATGGCCATACGGAAGTGTATAACCCCACTTGGTTTCGCGAGACCACCCCTTTAAGCTTTCACTTTCTGTTTGAACGATTTTTTGAACAATAATTGTTTCGTGTCAAAGGGCTGTGGCCCCACTGATCCCAAGACCGTGGGTCCCGTGTCCCCTTCTCTTTCTTACTGTGGACTTACTGAACCCCCTGCAGTGAGCAGGAGATGGAATGCAGCGGTGATCAAGCATGGAAGGTACTGCTCCGTTCATCTTCTATGAGCTAGTCAATAAATGGTTAATAAATTGAAGGATCGTGTAAAAGCTGCACTTCTCTTTAATCACGTTGTCTTTATGTTCTACAAGTAGTTGGATGATCTGAAGCATTTAAATGGGACAAGTTAGCCAAAATAGAAGAGATTGGGTGTTGGCCAGATCCCTTTTCTCAGCACTGTAGTAAGTCCTTCGGTGTATAGTAGTAGTATAGCAGTTCAGTGGAGAAGCACTAAAATCGGCATATTTGTCAGATTCAGTCATTTCCCAGCAATTATTTCACACTGTTGACAGAATATCTTCAAGTTATTCATTCCATTCCTTAAAAGCTAGAAGACTCACCCTATCATGCCCACACGTGGTGCCTTCTGCTGCTGGCATAAATTTTGTCTCACATTTTCTTCCAATTCTGTGACACCAAAGGGCTTTGCAGATATCCTGTATTAGAGCAATAGAGAAATACACGGGATAACATTATACAAGGGCAGCAGGTAAGCTGTGCTTTACATAGACACGTTAGTTGTGATGAACTGATGTATTTAACACTTACTGGGACCAA
The DNA here is from genome assembly GCF_035609145.1 of Eleutherodactylus coqui. Lineage (NCBI taxonomy): Eukaryota > Metazoa > Chordata > Amphibia > Anura > Eleutherodactylidae > Eleutherodactylus > Eleutherodactylus coqui. Next base: position 6,670,383 of record NC_089845.1, on the reverse strand, counting down.
CATGTCCATGCCAGCTTACAGCATGGCTGCTGGCATGCAAACAAGGCTATCGCTGGCACAGAATTTATTTGATCATGGTGCTCAGTTCAGTGTATTATTTAGTTTAACCCCTTGAGTGGCACGCCCGGAAATTTTCCGGGAGGAGCTCCACTGCTCATAGCGACATAGCCCGGAAGATTTCCGGGCTATGTATCACTATGGGAGCTGCAGAGCACAATGCCACAAGCTGTGACAGTGTGCTCTGCCTGCACAGTCCCACAGAGAACAAAGCAAGGGCTTTGAAAAACCAGCAGAAGATATTGCTGATCTGCCGGCAATCTGCTTCTAAGTCTCCTGCTTTGTTTACAGGTTGCCATAGAGACCATCGGCTTGTCAGAAGCAAGCCGATGGTCTCTGTGGCAGGGAGAGCTTGGTGCTTGGCTGTCAGAGGACAGCTAGGTACCTGCTCTTACAGCAGAGATCAGAGAAAACCTCTGATCTCTGCTGTGTTAACCCTTTACATGCTGCAGTCTATGTGACTGCAGCATGTAAAGGGCTGTCACTGCAGCATGTAAAGGGCTGTCACCATCGGACCCCCGGAATGTGATCAGGGGTCCTGATGGGTCCCTGTGGAAGTCCCCTAAAGGGACAAAATAATAAAAACACTTGTCTCCCTTTACTTTGTAAAAAATAAAAAATACAATCACACAAAGAAAGCATAGGGGGGGCGTGGCCTGTCCGAGCACTAAGATGGCCGCATAGCCGTAGAGCTCGGAGACCAGAGGCAAGCGACTACAGAGCAGCTTAAGCAGCCGTCACTCACCCGATGAAGAGAGACTTAGCGCCGCTGACATCAGATGAGCCGCCGCAAGCCTTGTCTTACCCCGCTCAGACGTCTGGAGGACTTCTTTTCGCCACGCCGCCGCTCGTACACTGCGGACCCTGAAGCGCCGACACAGACTGCCTGCCTGATGGAGGAGAGCCTGTTACCCAGCTCCGAGGTGCCCCAACAGGCGCAGCAACAGACACAGCTGGGGGAGAGCCGGACGACTGCCTGCCTGACAGAGGAGATCATCCAGAGCCTGTCACCTGGTTCCGACGTGCCCCATCAGGCTCAGCATCGGTCGGAGCGGGAGGAGAGCAGGGCGACTGCCTACATAACGGAGGAGATCATCCGGAGCCTGTCACCTAGCTCCGACGTGCCCCATCAGGCGCAGCATCTGACAGAGCCGGAGGAGAGCTAGGCTACTGCCTGTCTAACGGAGGAGACCATCCGGAGCCTGTCACTCAGCTCTGACGTGCCCCAACAGGCGCAGCAACCGACAGAGCAGGAGGAGAACCGAGCGGTGAGTCACCCTTGGGAACCTCTCATCAATCCCCTACTCCCTCCTAAAATAAAGATGGCTACCATGAAGGGGAAAGCTCCCCAGAAAAATAAGTCACACACAGTCAAAATGGCGTCAAACACATCTCATAACAAAAAATCACAAGTTTCACCTTCTGCTAGCCCACTAAAGCAGCGCTCAAAACTCACAGAAGAACAGCCAGAAGACCCACATAGCCCTCCTATGGGAGATTTTATAATCTCCATGCCGTCCTCAGAAAAGCCTGCCACAGAAGCGTTCATGAAAGAAATGTTCCTAGCCCTAAAGGACTCACTACAACTAAACTTCGACTCCTTAAGTTCTGCGTTAAAAACATCTATGGAAGAGATGGATAAAAGAATCACTCACACAGAAAGCAAAATGAGCGAAATCACACAATCGCACAACAATCTCATTGATGATCACTACTCCCTGACAGAAGGAGTAGACGCCCTTAAAATAAAGCTCGCAGATATGGAGGATAGAAATCGACGTAACAACGTCAAATTTAGAGGCATCCCAGAGTCGATCTCTGCCTCAGAAATCACCAAATACCTCCAACAAATGATTAAAACCGTGTTGCCAGACGCCACATCAATGGACCTAACTATTGATAGAGCTCACAGACTGCCAAAGCCAAAATTCATCCCCGACTCAATGCCCAGAGACGTGATTGCCAGATTCCACTTCTTCCATATTAAAGAAGCTATGATGCAAGCATCCCGTAAACTGAACCAACTGCCGGCACCCTACAACACAATTCGCCTATACACGGATCTATCTCAGATGACCCTACAGGCGAGAAGAAAATTCTCCCCAATTACTAACGCCCTCCGCCAGGCAAAAATTCCATATAAATGGGGTTTCCCCCCAAAACTTCTGATACACAAAGACGGAGCCAACCACATATTCAGGAATCCAGAAGATGCATCCTCAATGCTGAAAATTTGGAACATCCCTATTCCCGATGACACCTCTAGAGGCCCAACTAGAAGACAAAGACTACCAGAAAAGCACTCTATGTCCTCTGAACAAGGCCGCTGAACACGCTCATTTCTACAATCCCGAGATCCTCCTCGGAACAGCCTGCCTCTGGCTCTCACCCATTCAGGTGAACTTTACCCCCCCTACTGCACAAGTCCTCATTTAATATGGACTTGACGTTATACGTCCTTTCCGTCATCTGCTTGACGACTTACAGTTTCATGTTAACATGTTCTATATTTACCCCCTCTGTTACACTTAGACATCATACCTACCCATGCTGCTCATTAGAATTCATCTATTTCCAAAATGGCGATTAAACTTCTCTCCATAAATGCCAATGGGCTAAATTCACCTTTTAAATACTTAGCATTATGGAGAGAGGCCCTGACCCAAAATGCAGATATCTTATGTGTGCAGGAAACACATTTTGACGCCACTGCTTGCCCAAAAATGGAACATACTAAATTCCCCAATATAATTCTAGCCTGCGCACCAAACAAAAAAGCAGGAGTGATGATCGCTTTTAGAGATTCGATCATTGTCGAAACCACGTCTATACTACAAGATCCTAAAGGAAGATACATTATTGTGACGGGAACTCTAAATTCTATTCCATTTACGGTAATGCACATCTACACACCAAACAAAAATCAATTAAGCTTCCTAAATAAAATAATTAAGAAATTGAGGAGACATGGAGGTGGTAGAATGCTGATATGTGGGGACTTTAACCTCATCCCTGATGGAGTTTTAGATACAACAAGTCAGACTCGTAGAAGGTCTCCAATCTTGAATCCCTGGGTACAAAAGGAAGCTCTCTATGATAGCTTTAGATGTATGAACCCCTCAGCAAGGGAATATACATTTTACTCCCCAGCCCACAGGTCATTCTCACGAATTGATTTGATTTTGGTGGACAGATGGGCCCTCCCTCTACTTACAGAAGCCTCAATTAACAAGGTCACATGGTCCGATCATGCCTCCACTTCTGCCACTTTTCGATGGGGAGAGGAGAGAGGAGAGAGACGGCCTTGGAGGAATAATACCTTTTTGATGGGGATTCCTCAACATTCCAAAACCATAACTGATGCTCTTACGGAATATTTTAAACTTAATTCAACTCCAGAGAGGTCTCCTATAACAATTTGGAACGCACATAAAGCGTTTATCAGAGGAATTCTTATCAAAATCAGCGCAAAACACAAAAGGGAGAAAGAAAAACAAGTAAATGACATTCTTACTCAAATCACAAACACAGAAACTCTTCTGCAAAGCTCACCATCAGACATTCTACATAAACAACTTTTCACTTTAAGACAAAAACTACGTACCCTTCTAATAGACAACTTCGACAAAAAGATAAAAAACTCAAAAATAACATACTACTCTTCAATAAATAAACCATCCAGACTGATGGCGAGCCTGGTCAAGAAAACAACTATAAAAACAAAAATCCCTTTCATAACTGACCCAGAAGACAAAGAAACAAAAATATCTCACCCAAGTCAAATTGCTGAGTGCTTTCGTAAATATTACGAAAGATTATATAACCTTAGGGAAGACCCAAACACTCCTCAACCAACCCAACAGGATATTTCGTCCTTCCTTGAAACACTGAATCTCCCGAAAATACCAGAATCCCAAATTAAAATCTTGAATAAACCTATAACAATCCAAGAAATATCTGATACAATAAAGACATTAAAACTCCAAAAATCCCCAGGCCCAGATGGCTTCTCCAATGAATACTACAAATCCTTTACGGAAATTCTACTACCACACTTAGCCCAAATGTTCAATTCGGCAATAGATCAAAGCAAATTCCCCAAAGAAATGCTCGAAGCCACAATAGTGACTATAGCTAAACCCGGCAAAGACCCTTCGTCTCTAACAAACTTCCGTCCCATATCTTTGCTCAACTGTGACACAAAATTATACTCAAAAATAATAGCACAAAGAATTCAGTCGACTTTGCTATCTGTAGTCCATTCGGACCAAGTGGGTTTAATAAAAGGAAGACAAGCGCCGGATAGAACAAGAAGAGTTCTTAACCTCTTGTCCTTGCTGGAATCCTCCCACACCCCGACTATACTCTTAGCCTTAGATGCGGAAAAGGCGTTTGATCGCCTCCATTGGGGATACACCTTCTCTGCAATAGAAAAATTTGGCTTTACAGGAAATATAATTAAAGCAATTAAAGCTTTGTACTCGGCCCCTTCAGCCAGGGTCTTAGTAGATGGCACACTATCTGAAACGTTCCACATTACTAATGGAACGCGCCAGGGTTGCCCACTATCACCTCTAATTTTTATTCTAGCAATGGAACCCCTGGCTGAACACATAAGACTAAACCCGAATATAAAAGGAATACCTACAAAATCTAGACAACACAAGATAAGCTTATTCGCAGATGACACTTTAATAATGTTAACCAACCCTGTAACTTCTTTAAGACATGTTCACACAACCCTCTCTTTATACTCAAAAATCTCTTACTACAAATTAAATGTTTCCAAGTCACAAATCTTAGGCATACACATATCAGATGATCTAAAAAACGACATAAAACAAGAATTTCCCTTCCAGTGGCAACCCCAAAGCATCCCATATCTCGGAATCCAAATCTGCTTCCCTTTCAATAATATTATTTCAGCTAACTACTCACCCCTACTAAAGACACTACAAGAAGAACTAAACGATTTAAAAAAACATCAATCTACATGGATTGGACGCATAGTCCTATACAAAATGATTATCCTTCCAAAAATACTATATTATTTCAGAACACTACCTATAATAATCCCTCAACTAACTCTTCAAAAATTTCAAAGCCAGATGTCTAACTATGTCTGGAATGGCAGACCCCCCAGAGTGGCTAGATCTATCTTGACCTTACATAAATCACAGGGAGGAGTAGATCTCCCCAACTTGGAAGCTTACCATCTTGCTACTCTACTCAACCAATCAAAAAGTTGGTTTACTCACTCCACATCAACCAGTTGGTTTAACCTGGAATTGGAAATAGCTAACTTCAAAACTCTAAAATCTTTAATATTTGCAACTATCCTATCAACATTAAACCCAACTCTGAAAACGAAACTGCACACTCCTCCCGCCTCCCTAACAATCGCCGCGACAATCGAGGCCTGGTCTAAATTCACACTTATGTCGGAAAAAACCCAGTCTCAAACTCAAAATAAGATCCCCTTGGATACCATAGAACACTTCATTTCGGGCCTACGACTATCTATATGGTATGGTATGGTGCAGGATTAAAGTATATAACAGACCTCTTTGAAGAGGATAATTTAAAACCTTTCTCAAAACTGGTCGAACATCATAACTTACCAAAAACCGAGATGTTCAGATATTTCCAAATTAGATCATTTTTTCAAATCATCCAACTTCAAAATATACCAATCCCACAAACAATGTCTTTAATCATATTGAAACTCCAAAAAGGATATAAAACCAAAACCAAACTCTTCTACGATCAGTTGGGCGGTAATCTGCGATCAGACAAGAAATGCCACCTTTTAAATTGGGAAAAAGACTTAAAAATTAAGTTCCCACTAGAAACTTGGTTAGACTCATTCAAAAGAGCTAAACAAGCGACAAAAAGTTCCAACTTGATAGAAACGCATTTAAAAACCCTCACAAGGTGGTATCTTCCACCTGTACAACTGAGAAATAGACGCCTTGCCCCGGATGCGCAATGTTGGAGAGGCTGTGGACAGGAAGGTTCACTACTCCACATTTTTTGGTCGTGCCCCTTGATCGCGCCCTATTGGGTCGACGTATACTCTATAATTAATAAACTTTCAGAAACAAAGATACCTAGGTGTCCAGCCACGGCCCTCCTACTTTTAAATCTAAAAGGGACCAGACCAGAAAACAATCAGCTGATATCCCATGTTCTATTGGGGGCAAAACTTCTCTTAGCCAGAAAATGGCGTACTACAGAAATCCCTCAAATAAATGATTTAATACAGCTGATATCTGAACACGGCATATATGAAAAAGTTCTTGCGCACAGGAATGGTACATATCCTAAATATGAAGCAGTATGGATCCAATGGAATAATAGATTCCCATCCTGATGTCTAATACTGTTGTTGTTTCTTGCTTTCCGTCCCCACCCTTCCTATAATTCAAATCCCTTTCCCCCCTCCCTTCCTATCCTCCCCCTCCCCCCCTTCCCAAATTTTTTCCTTTTCCTTATCCAAACCCACATAAAGATTTGTTTATTCTTTAAATGCTAAAAATTCCAAACTACAAAATTGTATCAGTAACACGTATGATGTTTGCTTGATGATATTCAATATCTGCACTCACTCTGTAAACATCAATTTGTTCATATGTAATCCATTCTTATCTGATACCAATAAATATTTGAATGATAAAAAAATACAATCACACATGTGGTATCCGTGCGTCGTAATGACCCATAGAAGGAAGTTAATGCATTATTTAACCCCTTAATGACATGGCCCCTTTTTTTCTTTTTTCCCCATTTCTTTTTTTCCTCCCCCGTTTAAAAAAATCACAACTTGTCCCCCAAAAAACAAGCCCTTATATGGCCATGTCAATGGAAAAATGAAAAAGTTATGGCTCTTGAGACACAACTGCAAAATTAGTTGAAATTCAATGATTAGACCATTTTAAAAAACCTGCCCTGGTGGGCACGACAGGGTGGTAGGAAACCCGCCACTCAAGGGGTTAAAGGACACTAACTTTCAGACAACTTCTACTCATCAAATAGCCCATGTGTCTTAGAAATCTTGTAATATACTTTCATTAATTTTTTTGTTTTACCACTGGAAATCAAGTTTGAAGTGTCAGTCTTCCTGCAATCCACTGCCTTTTGTTAGGCATTCAGCTTCTCTAGTAACTGGGATATTTGGATATCTTCTTAGATGTGGCGGTGGTGCTATCTTCACAGGCTCCTCCCCTGCACTCATATTTTCTGTGTGGCGAACTGTAGTTGTTATTGGTGCCATTTTTAGGTACATAGACTATATTGGGAAACTTATTATTTTTATGATCGCAGGTAGAGAAAACACAGCAATTCTGTCATAGATTTTTGTTAGTTTTTTTAAGCGTTAATCAGTCACGCAGCATAAATGACAATACATTTTTTCTGCGGGTCGGTATGATTACAACAATACCCAAATTATTATTATTTTTTAGGTTTTTCCACTTTTCTGCAATAAAAACCCTTTTTTTGGAAATCCTTTTTTTTTAATCTAAATCGCTGCATTCAAAGTCCTGTAACTTTTTTTATTTTTCCATGGGCAGAGCTCTGCGAAGGCTTACTTTTTGCGAGACAAGCTGTAGCTTTTATTGGTACAATTTTGTAGTACTTATAGCTTTTTTGCCCCCTTTTTTTGCGTTTTTTTGCATTTCTTTCACACTTTTTGCAGTGCAAGATAAAAAGCATGTTTATTTTATTGTACGTGTCGTTACAGACACGACGATACCAAATGTGTGTTGTTTTTTTTTTGGCTAATATGAGAAAAGCCCAAAAAAGGGTTGGGTTTTTTTTTTTACATTTTTAATTTTTGCATATTTTATAATCTTTTTTTTTTATTTTTTTAGACTCATTTGTGTCCCTCTGAGGAATTTACATCATAGCACCGATGATCGCTATGATAAGGCATTGCAGGACTTCTCTCCCACAATGCCTTATCGCTTATTACAGCGATCATAGGCAGTGGTAAAACAGGACGCCTGTAGGTGGCGTCCTGTTGCCATGGCAACCTGCCAGGCTCTCTGCGATTATATCCAGAGAACCCGGTAACATCACAGAGGAAGTGCGCTCCAGTGCGCTCCCTCTCCGAACCCTTTCCATGCCGCGATTTAAATACATTGCGGCAGGGCAACCCCCGCTGTTGCAGCGGGAGGCCGGCTATCAGTGACAGCCGGCTCCTGCTGCCAGATAATGTGAGATCTCTTATGATCTCGCTCTATCCCCATGACATAAGGGTACGTCCAGTTGCGGGAAGTACCCTGCCTCCAGGATGTACCCTTATGTCATATGGAGGGAAGGAGTTAAAGAAATAGATTTGGTACATTACACAGGGGCGCCAATACATTTGCACTTAGCATTGAATTTTCAAGTTGTGACCCCTTTACTTTTCCTATTTAGGACCTAAAGAATGGCCGTGCCAAATTTAATGTTTGTACGACACCGGGAAGTTAGAGAATTAGTGGCGAATCAGTCAGTGAGTCAGTGAGGGCTTTCAGCTTTATATATATAGACTAGCTGATATACCCGGTTTCGTCCGTACTGGTATTTATCTGGTGTTCACACGGAAAATCTTATGAAGTCGTGGTTACTTTAGAGATACTGAGGAAAAAAAATATGTTCACCATTTTTCATAGTTCTCTGCGTTACCCAGGAAACACCACGGGGAGGTAACCATGCGACGTTTCCTTTATATAAAATGACATCAGGAAGTGAGAGATTTTGATTACGTACATAAAATTTGGACACTAATTCTTTTGCGCTTAGAATTGAATAATCGAGTTGGGACCCATTAGCTTTTCCTATTTATGACATAATCAATGCTCGTGCCAAATTTCCCGTTTCTATGACACCGGAAAGAGAAAAAATTACATTCCGTACGTAAAATTTGGACGCTAATTCTTTTGCGCATAGAATTGAATAATTGAGTTGGGACCCATTAACTTTTCCTATTTATGACATAATCAATGCCCGTGCCAAATTTCATGTTTCTATCACATTATTATATACGTAAAATTTGGACGCTAATTCTTTTGCGCATAGAATTGAATAATTGAGTTGGGACCCATTAGCTTTTCCTATTTATGACATAATCAATGCTCGTGCCAAATTTCCTGTTTCTAGGACACCGGAAAGTGAGAAAATTACATTCCGTACGTAAAATTTGGACGCTGATTCTTTTGCGCATAGAATTGAATAATGGAGTTGGGACCCATTAGCTTTTACTATTTATGACATAATCAATGCCCGTGCCAAATTTCACGTTTCTATGACACCGGAAAGTGAAAAAATTACATTCCGCACGTAAAATTTCGACGCCAATTCTTTTGCGCTAGAATTGAATAATCGAGTTGGGACCCATTAGCTTTTCCCATTTATGACATTTTCAATGCCCGTGCCAAATTTTAAGTTTCTATGACATTGGAAAGTGACAGATTTAGATTACGTACGTAAAATTTCGACGCCAATTCTTTTGCGCTAGAATTGAATAATCGAGTAGGGACCCAATTACTTTTCCTACTTTGGAGATAACCTATGCTCGTGCCAAATTTCATGTTTCTATGACATCGGGAAGTTGGAGAACTTTTGGCGAGTCAGTCAGTCAGTGAGTCAGTGAGTGAGTCAGTGAGTCAGTGAGTGAGTCAGTGAGTCAGTGAGTGAGTCAGTGAGTGAGTCAGTGAGTCAGTGAGTGAGTCAGTGAGTCAGTGAGTGAGTCAGTGAGTCAGTGAGTGAGTCACTCAGTCAGTGAGTCACTCAGTCAGTGAGTCAGTCAGTCAGTGAGTCAGTCAGTCAGTGAGTCAGTCAGTCAGTGAGTCAGTCAGTCAGTGAGTCAGTCAGTGAGTCAGTCAGTCAGTGAGTCAGTCAGTGAGTCAGTCAGTCAGTGAGTCAGTCAGTCAGTGAGTCAGTCAGTCAGTGAGTCAGTCAGTCAGTGAGTCAGTCAGTGAGTCAGTCAGTCAGTGAGTCAGTCAGTGAGTCAGTCAGTGAGTCAGTCAGTGAGTCAGTCAGTCAGTGAGTCAGTCAGTCAGTGAGTCAATCAGTCAGTGAGTCAATCAGTCAGTGAGTCAGTCAGTGAGTCAGTCAGTGAGTCAGTCAGTGAGTCAGTCAGTGAGTCAGTCAGTGAGTCAGTCAGTCAGTGAGTCAGTCAGTCAGTCAGTGAGTCAGTCAGTCAGTGAGTCAGTCAGTCAGTCAGTCAGTCAGTCAGTCAGTCAGTCAGTCAGTCAGTGAGTCAGTGAGTCAGTCAGTGAGTCAGTGAGTCAGTGAGTCAGTGAGTCAGTGAGTCAGTGAGTCAGTCAGTGAGTCAGTCAGTGAGTCAGTCAGTGAGTCAGTCAGTGAGTCAGTCAGTGAGTCAGTCAGTGAGTCAGTCAGTGAGTCAGTCAGTGAGTCAGTGAGTGAGTCAGTGAGTGAGTCAGTGAGTGAGTCAGTCAGTGTGTCAGTCAGTGAGTCAGTCAGTGAGTCAGTCAGTGAGTCAGGTGAGTCAGTCAGTGAGTCAGTCAGTGAGTCAGTCAGTCAGTCAGTCAGTCAGTCAGTCAGTCAGTCAGTCAGTCAGTCAGTCAGTCAGTCAGTGAGTCAGTCAGTGAGTCAGTGAGTCAGTCAGTCAGTGAGTCAGTGAGTCAGTGAGTCAGTCAGTGAGTCAGTCAGTGAGTCAGTCAGTGAGTCAGTGAGTGAGTCAGTGAGTGAGTCAGTGAGTGAGTCAGTCAGTGTGTCAGTCAGTGAGTCAGTCAGTGAGTCAGGTGAGTCAGTCAGTGAGTCAGTCAGTGAGTCAGTCAGTGAGTCAGTCAGTGAGTCAGTGAGTCAGTGAGTCCATCATAAGATGATCTATTGAACTAGTGGATTCCGTTTTCCTGATCCCATAACAGAGCAGAAAAATTAAACCAAAAATGTGAGCGATGCCATAGAGGTGTACCGGAGTCCGAATACTATTCACTATCCGGATCAAACCGTCCTAGAATCTCCATCTGTTGGCTGCCTTGGGTAGATTGGGGCATTATCCTCTCTATAGCAACACCGCTGGTAAAGTTATTGACAACAAATCGTCAGGTAATCTTACTTGTATACTGAGTGATCTGAGTGAAATATTAGGGACATCTGCTAAATCACCATAATAATGGCGCTGCACGGATACGTCTAGGATGGTCTGTAGACTGAGTCTCAGAATGTCGTTTCTGGAAAGTCCATAAATGCAAGTTCTCCTGCTTTGCTTTGGATCTCAGACTTCCTTCAGCAATGCTACTAGTTTGAGTATATATGGGAGTTGCAGATTATGCAGGTTACTATTGATTAGCTCATTACACTGAACTAACAAGGTACGCCATTCCCCATAAGCTTTGGAACACCTATTGACCTAATACAACATGATATGGCGGACACCTCAACAAACCCTGCCGAGTATTCAGACATGGTAATGGCATGCAGTTTCCTTGCCTTTTTAAAGTCCAGCATACAGAGCTTGGCCTTCTCCCCGAACTGCCACTTGCACTGAGTGTTGGCATCATACAATTCTCCTGGAAGCTTTTCAGGATATTTATATTCCTTCCCCGGTTTAGGATCATCAGCGAGGCAAATGGCTTGAGTAGAGCTGCAAGACAAACCAGCCACTAATGCAACAAGATATCAGGTATCTACATGGTGCCCTCTTACATAAAGACAGAACTTGGAATCTCTGACTAATCTTCTTGGTAGACCTCTTTGATTTCCATGGTGCCGTGCTGGGCAGGTCTGATAAGTGGATTTACACGGCACTAATTCATGGCAGATTTTTCTGACGTGAGTTTCAATGAAAATCCATTCCAGAAATCTGCGTAGTTACCATAGATGTCTGCTGTGGATTTTCATTTGTTGCAGCCGCGGATCCTCACATGGATTTAGCCCAGTGAATGGAGCAAACACACATGTGATTTTCTTCAGACACGGATGGAATATTTAAAAAAAAAACGGAAAAACAAAAAGGGGCATGCAGCGCTCAAAGACAATCCTTCATATAGCAAATCAATAGGTAGAGGAGAACTGCAAAGTGGGTCACTTGGTATACCGGAGAGGTACATAGGCCTGGGAGAACCTCCGGCAACTACCGGCATCCTGAAATGCAGTTATCCAAGTAGGTGGTGTAGAGGTAGAGGAACGCACAATCGGATCGATGAATTAATATTTGGGGTGTTTATTGGGATTTAAGCCAATAAAAATGGATACACTAGACTAAAGTTTTGGATCAGATGGCTGTGACTGGCACTCTCATGGTGGATGTTCGCACTGGATAAGGATTCTCCATTACCCACTGAGTCATACACAAAGGCCTTCTAGACTGTCAGGTGTCATGGTGCACCCCACATATGTAGGGGCGATCCCACTAGGTGAGTCTGTTCCTGAACATTTGATTTCTTTGTATCTGGGGGGGCTGTCCTTTTTTCTGTACACCTCACATGAATAGACTATAGTGTGGATTCCTATTAAAAGCAATGGGAGTCTCTTAGACTTGGGTTTGACACAATTGGCCCAGATTCTACGGTGAGTATAGCCCGACTCAAACTGAGGACTCTTATGAGCAAGCAATGTGCTGGAAGCCGTGAGTTTGGTAAATCTATGATCACATTGCCAAACATCCTGACACTTGGTTTTCAGAAATGGATACAGACGAGAAGCGCCAACATTCTCTTCCGGCATACTGTATATCCATACTGCTGGATGATAACTGAAATGGGATCCTGCTTGACAATAAAATCGTGTCCTGCTCAGACCTGATCTTTTATTCTGTGCTGGTTAGTAATAACCAATCCAGGATCAGTAACGGTACCCATGGCAGAACTTGGTAAAGGGTCCCACTCTACATTGACCACTTGTCAAAAACAGACTTCAGAAGGCCTCTGCTCTGCTCCGGATGTCACGTCTTCCTTTCCTTTGCACCCAGTTCTACTCTTTCCATTAACCACTTCTATCAAATACTGTGATCACTAGTTGAATGGACCCCATATTCACTAGACCTCACAACAACGGCTGTGTCTGTTCACCTAGCACCATTACCTATGGACTTAAGGAACATTCATTTGTATTGTACAGCAGGACTTCAGCTGTGGCAATAGTACATGCTAGTAGAGTATACAGCTGAAGCCCTAGTACATGCTAGTAGAGTATACAGCTGAAGCCCTAGTACATGCTAGTAAAGTATACAGCTGAAGCCCCAGTAGATGCTAGTAGAGTATACAGCTGAAGCCCTAGTACATGCTAGTAAAGAATACAGCTGAAACATTAGTACATGCTAGTAGAGTATACAGCTAAAGCCCCAGTACATGCTAGTAGAGTATACAGCTGAAGCCACAGTACATGCTAGTAGAGTATACAGCTGAAGCACTAGTACATGCTAGTAGAGTATACAGCTGAAGCCCTAGTACATGCTAGTAAAGAATACAGCTGAAACATTAGTACATGCTAGTAGAGTATACAGCTGAAGCACTAGTACATGCTAGTAGAGTATACAGCTGAAGCCCCAGTACATGCTAGTAGAGTATACAGCTGAAGCCCCAGTACATGCTAGTAGAGTATACAGCTGAAGCCCCAGTACATGCTAGTAGAGTATACAGCTGAAGCCCCAGTACATGCTAGTAGAGTAAACAGCTGAAGCCCTACTACATGCTAGTAGAGTATACAGCTGAAGCCCTAGTACATGCTAGTAGAGGATACAGCTGAAGCCCTAGTACATGCTAGTAGAGTATACAGCTGAAGCACTAGTACATGCTAGTAGAGTATACAGCTGAAGCACTAGTACATGCTAGTAGAGTATACAGCTGAAGCACTAGTACATGCTAGTAGAGTATACAGCTGAAGCACTAGTACATGCTAGTAGAGTATACAGCTGAAGCACTAGTACATGCTAGTAGAGTATACAGCTGAAGCACTAGTACATGCTAGTAGAGTATACAGCTGAAGCACTAGTACATGCTAGTAGAGTATACAGCTAAAGCACTAGTACGTGCTAGTAGAGTATACAGCTGAAGCCCTAGTACATGCTAGTAGAGTATACAGCTGAAGCACTAGTACATTCTAGTAAAGAATAGCGCTGAAACATTAGTACATGCTAGTAGAGTATACAGCTGAAGCCCCAGAACATGCTAGTAGAGTATACAGCTGAAGCACTAGTACATGCTAGTAGAGTATACAGCTGAAGCACTAGTACATGCTAGTAGAGTATACAGCTGAAGCACTAGTACATCCTAGTAGAGTATACAGCTGAAGCACTAGCACATCCTAGTAGAGTATACAGCCGAAGCACAAGTACTCGCTAGTAGAGTATACAGCTGAAGCACCAGTACATGCTAGTAGAGTATACAGCTGAAGCACTAGTGAATTGCTAGTAAAGTATACAGCTGAAGAAATAGTACACGCTAGTAGAGATACAGCTGACGCACTAGTACATGCTAGTAGAATATACAGCTGAAGCACTAGTACATGCTAGTGGAGTATACAGCTAAAGCACCAGTACATAGTAGTAGAGTATACAGCTGAAGCACTAGTACATGCTAGCAGAGAATACAGCAGAAGCACTAGTACATGCTAGTAAAGTATACAGCTGAAGAAATAGTACACGCTAGTAGAGATACAGCTGACGCACTAGTACATGCTAGTAGAACATACAGCTGAAGCACTAGTACATGCTAGTGGAGTATACAGCTAAAGCACCAGTACATGCTAGTAGAGTATACAGCTAAAGCACTAGTACATGCTAGTAGAGTATACAGCTGAAGCACTAGTACATGCTAGTAGAGTATACAGCTGAAGCACTAGTACATGCTAGTAGAGTATACAGCTGAAGCACTAGTACATGCTAGTAGAGTATACAGCTGAAGCACTAGTACATGCTAGTAGAGTGTACAGCTGAAGCACTAGTACATGCTAGTAGAGTATACAGCTGAATCACTAGTACATGCTAGTAGAGTATACAGCTGAAGCACTAATACATGCTAGTAGAGTATACAGCTGAAGCACTAGTACATGCTAGTAGAGTATACAGCTGAAGCACTAGTACATCCTAGTAGAGTATACAGCCGAAGCACTAGTGCTCGCTAGTAGAGTATACAGCTGAAGCACTAGTACATGCTATTATACAGCTGAAGTACTAGTACTTGCTAGTAGAGTATACAGCTGAAGCACTAGTACATGCTAGTAGAGTATACAGCTGAAGCACTAGTACATGCTAGTAGAGTATACAGCTGAAGCACTAGTAAACCCTAGTAGAGTATACAGCTGAAGCACAAGTACACGCTAGTAGAGTATACAGCTGAAGCACTAGTACACGCTAGTAGAGTATACAGCTGAAGCAGTAGTACACGCTAGTAGAGTATACAGCTGAAGCACTAGTACACGCTAGTAGGGTATACAGCTGAAGCCCTAGTACAAGCTAGTAGAGTATACAGCTGAAGCCCTAGTACAAGCTAGTAGAGTATACAGCTGAAGCACTAGTACAAGCTAGTAGAGTATACAGCTGAAGCACTAGTACACGCTGGTAGAGTATACAGCTGAAGCACTAGTACACGCTGGTAGAGTATACAGCTGAAGCACTAGTACACGTTGGTAGAGTATACAGCTGAAGCACTAGTACACGTTGGTAGAGTATACAGCTGAAGCACTAGTACACGCTGGTAGAGTATACAGCTGAAGCACTAGTACATGCTAGTAGAGTATACAGCTGAAGCACTAGTACATGCTAGTAAAGTATACAGCTCTACATTGTACAGCAGGCCTTCAGCTGACGCACTAGTACATGCTAGTAAAGTATACAGCTGAAGCGCTAGTACATGCTAGTAGAGTATACAGCTCTACATTGCACTGCAGTACTTCAGCTGAAGCGCTAGTACATCCTAGTAGAGTATACAGCTGAAGCACTGGTACATGCTAGTAGAGTATACAGCTGAAGCACTAGTACATGCTAGTAGAGTATACAGCTGAAGTACTAGCACATGCCAGCAGAGTATACAGCTGAAGCACTAGTACATGCTAGTAGAGTATACAGCTAAAGCCCTAGTACATGCTAGAAGAGTACACAGCTGAAGCGCTAGTACATGCTAGTAGAGTATACAGCTAAAGCCCTAGTACACGCTGGTAGAGTATACAGCTGAAGCACTAGTGCATGCAAGTAAAGTATACAGCTGAAGCACTAGTACACGCTGTTAGAGTATACAGCTCTACATTGCACTGCAGTACTTCAGCTGAAGCGCTAGTACATCCTAGTAGAGTATACAGCTGAAGCACTAGTACACGCTGGTAGAGAATACAGCTGAAGTACTAGTACATGCTAGCAGAGTATACAGCTGAAGAGCTAATACATGCTAGTAGGGTATACAGCTGAAGCACAAGTACACGCTAGTAGAGTATACAGCTGAAGCACTAGTACACGCTAGTAGAGTATACAGCTGAAGCACAAGTACACGCTAGTAGAGTATACAGCTGAAGCACTAGTACACGCTAGTAGAGTATACAGCTGAAGCACTAGTACACGCTAGTAGAGTACACAGCTGAAGCACTAGTACTCGCTGGTAGAGTGTACAGCTGTAGCACTAGTACATGCTAGTAGAGTATACAGCTGAAGCGCTAATACATGCTAGTAGAGTATACAGCTGAAGCACTAGTCCATGCTAGTAGAGTATACAGCTGAAGCCCTAGTACACGCTAGTAAAGAATACAGCTGAAGCACTAGTACACGCCGGTAGAGTATATAGCTGAAGCACTAGTACATGCTAGTAGAGTATATAGCTGAAGCGCTAATACATGCTAGTAGAGTATACAGCTGAAGCACTAGTACACGGTAGTAGAGTACACAGCTGAAGCGCTAATACACGCTAGTAGAGTATACAGCTGAAGCACTAGTACATGCTAGTAGAGTACACAGCCGAAGCACTAGTACACGCTGGTAAAGTATATAGCTGAAGCACTAGTACATGCTAGTAGAGTATACAGCTGAAGCACTAGTACATGCTAGAAGAGTATACAGGTGAAGCGCTAGTACATGCTAGTAGAGTATACAGCTGAAGCACTAGTACACGGTAGTAGAGTACACAGCTGAAGCGCTAATACACGCTAGTAGAGTATACAGCTGAAGCACTAGTACATGCTAGTAGAGTACACAGCCGAAGCACTAGTACACGCTGGTAAAGTATATAGCTGGAGCACTAGTACATGCTAGTAGAGTATACAGCTGAAGCACTAGTACATGCTAGTAGAGTATACAGGTGAGGCGCTAGTACATGCTAGTAGAGTATACAGGTGAAGCGCTAGTACATGCTAGTAGAGTATACAGCTCTACATTGCACTGCAGTACTTCAGCTGAAGGGCTAGTACATCCTAGTAGAGTATACAGCTGAAGCACTAGTACATGCTGGTAGAGTATACAGCTCTACATTGCACTGCAGTACTTCAGCTGAAGGGCTAGTACATTCTAGTAGAGTATACAGCTGAAGCACTAGTACTCGCTAGTAGAGTATACAGTTGAAGCACTAGTACCTGCTAGTATACAGCTGACTATCTAGTACATGCTAGTAGAGTACACAGCTGAAGCCCTAGTACATGCTAGTAAAGTATACAGCTGAAGCACAAGTACATGCTAGTAGAGTATACAGCTGAAGCACTAATACATGCTAGTAGAGTATACAGCTGAAGCACTAGTACATGCTAGTAGAGTATACAGCTCTACATTGCACTGCAGTACTTCAGCTGAAGCCCTAGTACATCCTAGTAGAGTATACAGCTGAAGCACTAGTACATGCTAGTATACAGCTGAATATCTAGTACATGCTAGTAGAGTACACAGCTGAAGCACAAGTACATGCTAGTAAAGTATACAGCTGAAGCACAAGTACATGCTAGTAAAGTATACAGCTGAAGCACTAGTACATGCTAGTAGAGTATACAGCTGAAGCACTAGTACATGCTAGTAGAGTATACAGCTGAAGCACTAATACATGCTAGTAGAGTATACAGCTGAAGCACTAATACATGCTAGTAGAGTATACAGCTGAAGCACAAGTACACACTAGTAGAGTATACAGCTGAAGCACTAGTACACGCTAGTAGAGTATACAGCTGAAGCACTAGTACACGCTAGGAGAGTATACAGCTGAAGCACTAGTACACGCTAATAGAGTATACAGCTGAAGCACTAGTACACGCTAGTAGAGTATACAGCTGAAGCACTAGTACACGCTAGTAGAGTATACAGCTGAAGCACTAGTACACGCTAGTAGAGTATACAGCTGTAGCCCAAGTACAAGCTAGTGGAGTATACAGCTGAAGCACTAGTACACACTAGTAGAGTATACAGCTGTAGCACTAGTACACGCTGGTAGAGTATACAGCTGGAGTACTAGAACATGCTAGTAGAGTATACAGCTGAAGCACTAGTACACGCTGGTAAATTATACAGCTGAAGCACTGGTACACGCTGGTAGAGTATACAGCTGAAGCACTAGTACACGCTGGTAGAGTATACAGCTGAAGCACTAGTACACGCTGGTAGAGTATACAGCTGAAGCACTAGTACACGCTGGTAGAGTATACAGCTGAAGCACTAGTACACGCTGGTAGAGTATACAGCTGAAGCACTAGTACACGCTGGTAGAGTATACAGCTGAAGCACTAGTGCACGCTGGTAGAGTATACAGCTGAAGCACTAGTACATGCTAGTAGAGTATACAGATGAAGAACTAGTACATGCTAGTAGAGTATACAGCTGAAGCACTAGTACATGCTAGTAGAGTATACAGCTCTACATTGCACTGCAGTACTTCAGCTGAAGCGCTAGTACATCCTAGTAGAGTATACAGCTGAAGCATTAGTACACGCTAGTAGAGAATACAGCTGAAGTACTAGTACACGCTAGCAGAGTATACAGCTGAAGAGCTATTACATGCTAGTAGGGTATACAGTTGAAGCACAAGTACACGCTAGTAGAGTATACAGCTGAAGCACTAGTACACGCTAGTAGAGTATACAGCTGAAGCACTAGTACACGCTAGTAGAGTACACAGCTGAAGCACTAGTACACGCTGGTAGAGTATACAGCTGAAGCACTAGTACACGCTGGTAGAGTATACAGCTGAAGCACTAGTACACGCTGGTAGAGTATACAGCTGAAGCACTAGTGCACGCTGGTAGAGTATACAGCTGAAGCACTAGTACATGCTAGCAGAGTATACAGCTGAAGCACTGGTACATGCTAGTGGAGTATACAGCTGAAGCACTAGTACATGCTAGTAGAGTATATAGCTGAAGCACTAGTACATGCTAGTAAAGTATACAGCTCTACATTGCACTGCAGTACTTCAGCTGAAGCGCTAGTACATCCTAGTAGAGTATACAGCTGAAGCACTGGTACATGCTAGTAGAGTATACAGCTGAAGCACTAGTACATGCTAGTAGAGTATACAGCTGAAGCACTAGTACATGCTAGTAGAGTATACAGCTGAAGCACTAGTACATGCTAGTAGAGTACACAGCTGAAGCGCTAGTACATGCTAGTAGAGTATACAGCTGAAGCACTAGTACATACTAGTAGAGTATACAGCTGAAGTACTAGCACATGCCAGCAGAGTATACAGCTGAAGCACTAGTACAAGCTAGTAGAGTATACAGCTAAAGCCCTAGTACATGCTAGAAGAGTACACAGCTGTAGCGCTAGTACATGCTAGTAGAGTATACAGCTGAAGCACTAGTACACGCTGGTAGAGTATACAGCTGAAGCACTAGTGCACGCTGGTAGAGTATACAGCTGAAGCACTAGTGCACGCTAGCAGAGTATACAGCTGAAGCACTGGTACATGCTAGTGGAGTATACAGCTGAAGCACTAGTACATGCTAGTAGAGTATATAGCTGAAGCACTAGTACATGCTAGTAAAGTATACAGCTCTACATTGCACTGCAGTACTTCAGCTGAAGCGCTAGTACATCCTAGTAGAGTATACAGCTGAAGCATTAGTACACGCTAGTAGAGAATACAGCTGAAGTACTAGTACACGCTAGCAGAGTATACAGCTGAAGTACTAGTACACGCTAGCAGAGTATACAGCTGAAGAGCTAATACATGCTAGTAGGGTATACAGTTGAAGCACAAGTACACGCTAGTAGAGTGTACAGCTGAAGCACTAGTACACGCTAGTAGAGTACACAGCTGAAGCACTAGTACACGCTGGTAGAGTATACAGCTGAAGCGCTAGTACATGCTAGTAGAGTATACAGGTGAAGCACCAGTACATGCTAGTAGAGTATACAGCTGAAGCACTAGTACATCCTAGTAGAGTATACAGCTGAAGCACTAGTACATGCTAGCAGAGTATACAGCTGAAGCACTAGTACATGCTAGTAGAGATACAGCTGTAGCACTAGTACATGCTAGTAGAGTATACAGCTGAAGCCCTAGTACACGCTAGTAGAGAATACAGCTGAAGCACTAGTATACGCTGGTAGAGTATACAGCTGAAGCACTAGTACACGCTGGTAAAGTATATAGCTGAAGCACTAGTACATGCTAGTAGAGTATATAGCTGAAGCGCTAATACACGCTAGTAGAGTATACAGCTGAAGCACTAGTACACGCTAGTAGAGTACACAGCCGAAGCACTAGTACACGCTGGTAAAGTATACAGCTGAAGCACTAGTACATGCTAGTAGAGTATACAGCTGAAGCACTAGTACATGCTAGTAGAGTATACAGGTGAAGCACTAGTACATGCTAGTAGAGTATACAGGTGAAGCGCTAGTACATGCTAGTAGAGTATACAGCTCTACATTGCACTGCAGTACTTCAGCTGAAGGGCTAGTACATCCTAGTAGAGTATACAGCTGAAGCACTAGTACATGCTAGTAGAGTATACAGCTCTACATTGCACTGCAGTACTTCAGCTGAAGGGCTAGTACATCCTAGTAGAGTATACAGCTGAAGCACTAGTACTCGCTAGTAGAGTATACAGTTGAAGCACTAGTACCTGCTAGTATACAGCTGACTATCTAGTACATGCTAGTAGAGTACACAGCTGAAGCACAAGTACATGCTAGTAAAGTATACAGTTGAAGCACAAGTACATGCTAGTAAAGTATACAGCTGAAGCACTAGTACATGCTAGTAGAGTATACAGCTGAAGCACTAATACATGCTAGTAGAGTATACAGCTGAAGCACTAGTACATGGAAGTAGAGTATACAGCTGAAGCACTAGTACATGCTAGTAGAGTACACAGCTGAATCACTAGTACATGCTAGTATACAGCTGAATCACTAGTACATGCTAGTAGAGTATACAGCTGAAGCACTAGTAAACGCTGGTGGAGTATACAGCTGAAGCACTAGTACATGGTAGTAGAGTATACAGCTGAAGAACTAGTACATGGTAGTAGAGTATACAGCTGAAGTACTAGTAAAAGCTAGTAGCGTATACAGCTGAAGCACCAGTACATGCTAGTAGAGTATACAACTGAAGCACTAGTACCTGCTAATAGAGTATGCTGCTGAAGCACTAGTACATGCTAGTAGAGTATACAGCTGAAGCACTATTACATGCTAGTAGAGTATACAGCTGAAGCACTATTACATGCTAGTAGTGTATACAGCTGAAGCACTATTACATGCTAGTAGTGTATACAGCTGAAGCACAAGTACATGCTAGTAGAGTATACAGCTCTACATTGCACTGCAGTACTTCAGCTGAAGCCCTAGTACATCCTAGTAGAGTATACAGCTGAAGCACTAGTACATGCTAGTATACAGCTGAATCACTAGTACATGCTAGTAGAGTATACAGCTGAATCACTAGTACATGCTAGTAGAGTATACAGCTGAAGCACTAGTACATGCTAGTGGAGTATACAGCTGAAGAACTAGTACATGGTAGTAGAGTATACAGCTGAAGAACTAGTACATGGTAGTAGCGTACACAGCTGAAGCACCAGTACATGCTAGTAGAGTATACAGCTGAAGCACTAGTACAGGCTAGTAGAGAATACAGCTGAAGCACTAGTCCATGCTAGTAGAGTATACAGCTGAAGCACTATCCATGCTAGTAGAGTATACAGCTGAAGCACTAGTCCATGCTAGTAGAGTATACAGCTGAAGCACTAGTCCATGCTAGTAGAGTATACAGCTGAAGCACTAGTCCATGCTAGTATAGTATACAGCTGAAGCACTAGTCCATGCTAGTATAGTATACAGCTGAAGCACTAGTCCATGCTAGTATAGTATACAGCTGAAGCACTAGTCCATGCTAGTAGAGTATACAGCTGAAGCACTAGTACATGCTAGTATAGTATACAGCTGAAGCACTAGTCCATGCTAGTAGAGAATTCAGCTGAAGCACTAGTACATGCTAGTAGAGTATACAGCTGAAGCACTATTACATGCTAGTAGAGTATACAGCTGAAGCACTATTACATGCTAGTAGTGCATACAGCTGAAGCACTATTACATGCTAGTAGTGTATACAGCTGAAGCACAAGTACATGCTAGTAGAGTATACAGCTCTACATTGCACTGCAGTACTTCAGCTGAAGCCCTAGTACATCCTAGTAGAGTATACAGCTGAAGCACTAGTACATGCTAGTATACAGCTGAATCACTAGTGCATGCTAGTATACAGCTGAATCACTAGTACATGCTAGTATACAGCTGAATCACAAGTACATGCTAGTATACAGCTGAATCACTAGTACACGCTAGTAGAGTATACAGCTGAAGCACAAGTACACGCTAGTAGAGTATACAGCTGAAGCACTAGTACACGCTAGTAGAGTATACAGCTGAAGCACTAGTACACGCTAGTAGAGTACACAGCTGAAGCACTAGTACACGCTGGTAGAGTGTACAGCTGTAGCACTAGTACATGCTAGTAGAGTATACAGCTGAAGCGCTAATACATGCTAGTAGAGTATACAGCTGAAGCACTAGTCCATGCTAGTAGAGTATACAGCTGAAGCCCTAGTACACGCTAGTAAAGAATACAGCTGAAGCACTAGTACACGCCGGTAGAGTATATAGCTGAAGCACTAGTACATGCTAGTAGAGTATATAGCTGAAGCGCTAATACATGCTAGTAGAGTATACAGCTGAAGCACTAGTACACGGTAGTAGAGTACACAGCTGAAGCGCTAATACACGATAGTAGAGTATACAGCTGAAGCACTAGTACATGCTAGTAGAGTACACAGCCGAAGCACTAGTACACGCTGGTAAAGTATATAGCTGAAGCACTAGTACATGCTAGTAGAGTATACAGCTGAAGCACTAGTACATGCTAGTAGAGTATACAGGTGAAGCGCTAGTACATGCTAGTAGAGTATACAGCTGAAGCACTAGTACACGGTAGTAGAGTACACAGCTGAAGCGCTAATACACGCTAGTAGAGTATACAGCTGAAGCACTAGTACATGCTAGTAGAGTATACAGCTGAAGCACTAGTACATGCTAGTAGAGTACACAGCCGAAGCACTAGTACACGCTGGTAAAGTATATAGCTGAAGCACTAGTACATGCTAGTAGAGTATACAGGTGAAGCGCTAGTACATGCTAGTAGAGTATACAGGTGAAGCGCTAGTACATGCTAGTAGAGTATACAGCTCTACATTGTACTGCAGTACTTCAGCTGAAGGGCTAGTACATCCTAGTAGAGTATACAGCTGAAGCACTAGTACATGCTAGTAGAGTATACAGCTCTACATTGCACTGCAGTACTTCAGCTGAAGGGCTAGTACATTCTAGTAGAGTATACAGCTGAAGCACTAGTACTCGCTAGTAGAGTATACAGTTGAAGCACTAGTACCTGCTAGTATACAGCTGACTATCTAGTACATGCTAGTAGAGTACACAGCTGAAGCCCTAGTACATGCTAGTAAAGTATACAGCTGAAGCACAAGTACATGCTAGTAGAGTATACAGCTGAAGCACTAATACATGCTAGTAGAGTATACAGCTGAAGCACTAGTACATGCTAGTAGAGTATACAGCTGAAGCACTAGTACATGCTAGTAGAGTATACAGCTCTACATTGCACTGCAGTACTTCAGCTGAAGCCCTAGTACATCCTAGTAGAGTATACAGCTGAAGCACTAGTACATGCTAGTATACAGCTGAATATCTAGTACATGCTAGTAGAGTACACAGCTGAAGCACTAGTACATGCTAGTAAAGTATACAGCTGAAGCACAAGTACATGCTAGTAAAGTATACAGCTGAAGCACAAGTACATGCTAGTAAAGTATACAGCTGAAGCACTAGTACATGCTAGTAGAGTATACAGCTGAAGCACTAGTACATGCTAGTAGAGTATACAGCTGAAGCACTAATACATGCTAGTAGAGTATACAGCTGAAGCAAAAGTACACACTAGTAGAGTATACAGCTGAAGCACTAGTACACGCTAGTAGAGTATACAGCTGAAGCACTAGTACACGCTAGGAGAGTATACAGCTGAAGCACTAGTACACGCTAATAGAGTATACAGCTGAAGCACTAGTACACGCTAGTAGAGTATACAGCTGAAGCACTAGTACACGCTAGGAGAGTATACAGCTGAAGCACTAGTACACGCTAGTAGAGTATACAGCTGTAGCCCAAGTACAAGCTAGTGGAGTATACAGCTGAAGCACTAGTACACACTAGTAGAGTATACAGCTGTAGCACTAGTACACGCTGGTAGAGTATACAGCTGGAGTACTAGAACATGCTAGTAGAGTATACAGCTGAAGCACTAGTACACGCTGGTAAATTATACAGCTGAAGCACTAGTACACGCTGGTAAAGTATACAGCTGAAGCACTAGTACACGCTGGTAGAGTATACAGCTGAAGCACTAGTACACGCTGGTAGAGTATACAGCTGAAGCACTAGTACACGCTGGTAGAGTATACAGCTGAAGCACTAGTACACGCTGGTAGAGTATACAGCTGAAGCACTAGTACACGCTGGTACAGTATACAGCTGAAGCACTAGTACACGCTGGTAGAGTATACAGCTGAAGCACTAGTGCACGCTGGTAGAGTATACAGCTGAAGCACTAGTACATGCTAGTAGAGTATACAGATGAAGAACTAGTACATGCTAGTAGAGTATACAGCTGAAGCACTAGTACATGCTAGTAGAGTATACAGCTGAAGCACTAGTACATGCTAGTAGAGTATACAGCTCTACATTGCACTGCAGTACTTCAGCTGAAGCGCTAGTACATCCTAGTGGAGTATACAGCTGAAGCATTAGTACACGCTAGTAGAGAATACAGCTGAAGTACTAGTACACGCTAGCAGAGTATACAGCTGAAGAGCGATTACATGCTAGTAGGGTATACAGCTGAAGCACTAGTACACGCTAGTAGAGTATACAGCTGAAGCACTAGTACACGCTAGTAGAGTACACAGCTGAAGCACTAGTACACGCTGGTAGAGTATACAGCTGAAGCACTAGTACACGCTGGTAGAGTATACAGCTGAAGCACTAGTACATGCTAGTAGAGTATACAGCTGGAGAACTAGAACGTGCTAGTAGAGTATACAGCTGAAGCACCAGTACATGCTAGTAGAGTATACAGCTGAAGCACTAGTACATCCTAGTAGAGTATACAGCTGAAGCACTAGTACATGCTAGCAGAGTATACAGCTGAAGCACTAGTACATGCTAGTAGAGATACAGCTGCAGCACTAGTACATGCTAGTAGAGTATACAGCTGATGCCCTAGTACACGCTAGTAGAGTATACAGCTGAAGCACTAGTACACGCTGGTAGAGTATACAGCTGAAGCACTAGTGCACGCTGGTAGAGTATACAGCTGAAGCACTAGTACATGCTAGCAGAGTATACAGCTGAAGCACTGGTACATGCTAGTGGAGTATACAGCTGAAGCACTAGTACATGCTAGTAGAGTATATAGCTGAAGCACTAGTACATGCTAATAAAGTATACAGCTCTACATTGCACTGCAGTACTTCAGCTGAAGCGCTAGTACATCCTAGTAGAGTATACAGCTGAAGCACTGGTACATGCTAGTAGAGTATACAGCTGAAGCACTAGTGCATGCTAGTAGAGTATACAGCTGAAGCACTAGTACATGCTAGTAGAGTATACAGCTGAAGCACTAGTACATGCTAGTAGAGTACACAGCTGAAGCGCTAGTACATGCTAGTAGAGTATACAGCTGAAGCACTAGTACATACTAGTAGAGTATACAGCTGAAGTACTAGCACATGCCAGCAGAGTATACAGCTGAAGCACTAGTACAAGCTAGTAGAGTATACAGCTAAAGCCCTAGTACATGCTAGAAGAGTACACAGCTGTAGCGCTAGTACATGCTAGTAGAGTATACAGCTGAAGCACTAGTGCACGCTGGTAGAGTATACAGCTGAAGCACTAGTACATGCTAGCAGAGTATACAGCTGAAGCACTGGTACATGCTAGTGGAGTATACAGCTGAAGCACTAGTACATGCTAGTAGAGTATATAGCTGAAGCACTAGTACATGCTAGTAAAGTATACAGCTCTACATTGCACTGCAGTACTTCAGCTGAAGCGCTAGTACATCCTAGTAGAGTATACAGCTGAAGCATTAGTACACGCTAGTAGAGAATACAGCTGAAGTACTAGTACACGCTAGCAGAGTATACAGCTGAAGTACTAGTACACGCTAGCAGAGTATACAGCTGAAGTACTAGTACACGCTAGCAGAGTATACAGCTGAAGAGCTAATACATGCTAGTAGGGTATACAGTTGAAGCACAAGTACACGCTAGTAGAGTGTACAGCTGAAGCACTAGTACACGCTAGTAGAGTACACAGCTGAAGCACTAGTACACGCTGGTAGAGTATACAGCTGAAGCGCTAGTACATGCTAGTAGAGTATACAGCTGGAGAACTAGAACGTGCTAGTGGAGTATACAGCTGAAGCACCAGTACATGCTAGTAGAGTATACAGCTGAAGCACTAGTACATCCTAGTAGAGTATACAGCTGAAGCACTAGTACATGCTAGCAGAGTATACAGCTGAAGCACTAGTACATGCTAGTAGAGATACAGCTGTAGCACTAGTACATGCTAGTAGAGTATACAGCTGAAGCCCTAGTACACGCTAGTAGAGAATGCAGCTGAAGCACTAGTATACGCTGGTAGAGTATACAGCTGAAGCACTAGTACACGCTGGTAAAGTATATAGCTGAAGCACTAGTACATGCTAGTAGAGTATATAGCTGAAGCGCTAATACACGCTAGTAGAGTATACAGCTGAAGCACTAGTACATGCTAGTAGAGTATACAGCTCTACATTGCACTGCAGTACTTCAGCTGAAGGGCTAGTACATCCTAGTAGAGTATACAGCTGAAGCACTAGTACTCGCTAGTAGAGTATATAGTTGAAGCACTAGTACCTGCTAGTATACAGCTGACTATCTAGTACATGCTAGTAGAGTACACAGCTGAAGCACAAGTACATGCTAGTAAAGTATACAGCTGAAGCACTAGTACATGCTAGTAGAGTATACAGCTGAAGCACTAATACATGCTAGTAGAGTATACAGCTGAAGCACTAGTACATGGAAGTAGAGTATACAGCTGAAGCACTAGTACATGCTAGTAGAGTACACAGCTGAATCACTAGTACATGCTAGTATACAGCTGAATCACTAGTACATGCTAGTAGAGTATACAGCTGAAGCACTAGTAAACGCTGGTGGAGTATACAGCTGAAGCACTAGTACATGGTAGTAGAGTATACAGCTGAAGTACTAGTAAAAGCTAGTAGCGTATACAGCTGAAGCACCAGTACATGCTAGTAGAGTATACAACTGAAGCACTAGTACCTGCCAATAGAGTATGCTGCTGAAGCACTAGTACATGCTAGTAGAGTATACAGCTGAAGCACTATTACATGCTAGTAGAGTATACAGCTGAAGCACTATTACATGCTAGTAGTGTATACAGCTGAAGCACTATTACATGCTAGTAGAGTATACAGCTCTACATTGCACTGCAGTACTTCAGCTGAAGCCCTAGTACATCCTAGTAGAGTATACAGCTGAAGCACTAGTACATGCTAGTATACAGCTGAATCACTAGTACATGCTAGTAGAGTATACAGCTGAATCACGAGTACATGCTAGTAGAGTATACAGCTGAAGCACTAGTACATGCTAGTGGAGTATACAGCTGAAGAACTAGTACATGGTAGTAGAGTATACAGCTGAAGAACTAGTACATGGTAGTAGCGTATACAGCTGAAGCACCAGTACATGCTAGTAGAGTATACAGCTGAAGCACTAGTACAGGCTAGTAGAGAATACAGCTGAAGCACTAGTCCATGCTAGTAGAGAATACAGCTGAAGCACTAGTCCATGCTAGTAGAGTATACAGCTGAAGCACTATCCATGCTAGTAGAGTATACAGCTGAAGCACTATCCATGCTAGTAGAGTATACAGCTGAAGCACTAGTCCATGCTAGTAGAGTATACAGCTGAAGCACTAGTCCATGCTAGTAGAGTATACAGCTGAAGCACTAGTCCATGCTAGTATAGTATACAGCTGAAGCACTAGTCCATGCTAGTATAGTATACAGCTGAAGCACTAGTCCATGCTAGTATAGTATACAGCTGAAGCACTAGTCCATGCTAGTAGAGTATACAGCTGAAGCACTAGTACATGCTAGTATAGTATACAGCTGAAGCACTAGTCCATGCTAGTAGAGAATTCAGCTGAAGCACTAGTACATGCTAGTAGAGTATACAGCTGAAGCACTATTACATGCTAGTAGAGTATACAGCTGAAGCACTATTACATGCTAGTAGTGCATACAGCTGAAGCACTATTACATGCTAGTAGTGTATACAGCTGAAGCACAAGTACATGCTAGTAGAGTATACAGCTCTACATTGCACTGCAGTACTTCAGCTGAAGCCCTAGTACATCCTAGTAGAGTATACAGCTGAAGCACTAGTACATGCTAGTATACAGCTGAATCACTAGTGCATGCTAGTATACAGCTGAATCACTAGTACATGCTAGTATACAGCTGAATCACTAGTACATGCTAGTATACAGCTGAATCACTAGTACACGCTAGTAGAGTATACAGCTGAAGCACAAGTACACGCTAGTAGAGTATACAGCTGAAGCACTAGTACACGCTAGTAGAGTATACAGCTGAAGCACTAGTACACGCTAGTAGAGAATACAGCTGAAGCACTAGTACACGCTAGTAGAGTACACAGCTGAAGCACTAGTACACGCTGGTAGAGTGTACAGCTGTAGCACTAGTACATGCTAGTAGAGTATACAGCTGAAGCGCTAATACATGCTAGTAGAGTATACAGCTGAAGCACTAGTCCATGCTAGTAGAGTATACAGCTGAAGCCCTAGTACACGCTAGTAAAGAATACAGCTGAAGCACTAGTACACGCCTGTAGAGTATATAGCTGAAGCACTAGTACATGCTAGTAGAGTATATAGCTGAAGCGCTAATACATGCTAGTAGAGTATACAGCTGGAGCACTAGTACACGGTAGTAGAGTACACAGCTGAAGCGCTAATACACGCTAGTAGAGTATACAGCTGAAGCACTAGTACATGCTAGTAGAGTACACAGCCGAAGCACTAGTACACGCTGGTAAAGTATATAGCTGAAGCACTAGTACATGCTAGTAGAGTATACAGCTGAAGCACTAGTACATGCTAGTAGAGTATACAGGTGAAGCGCTAGTACATGCTAGTAGAGTATACAGCTGAAGCACTAGTACACGGTAGTAGAGTACACAGCTGAAGCGCTAATACACGCTAGTAGAGTATACAGCTGAAGCACTAGTACACGCTAGTAGAGTACACAGCCGAAGCACTAGTACACGCTGGTAAAGTATATAGCTGAAGCACTAGTACATGCTAGTAGAGTATACAGCTGAAGCACTAGTACATGCTAGTAGAGTATACAGGTGAAGCGCTAGTACATGCTAGTAGAGTATACAGGTGAAGCGCTAGTACATGCTAGTAGAGTATACAGCTCTACATTGTACTGCAGTACTTCAGCTGAAGGGCTAGTACATCCTAGTAGAGTATACAGCTGAAGCACTAGTACATGCTAGTAGAGTATACAGCTCTACATTGCACTGCAGTACTTCAGCTGAAGGGCTAGTACATTCTAGTAGAGTATACAGCTGAAGCACTAGTACTCGCTAGTAGAGTATACAGTTGAAGCACTAGTACCTGCTAGTATACAGCTGACTATCTAGTACATGCTAGTAGAGTACACAGCTGAAGCCCTAGTACATGCTAGTAAAGTATACAGCTGAAGCACAAGTACATGCTAGTAGAGTATACAGCTGAAGCACTAATACATGCTAGTAGAGTATACAGCTGAAGCACTAGTACATGCTAGTAGAGTATACAGCTCTACATTGCACTGCAGTACTTCAGCTGAAGCCCTAGTACATCCTAGTAGAGTATACAGCTGAAGCACTAGTACATGCTAGTATACAGCTGAATATCTAGTACATGCTAGTAGAGTACACAGCTGAAGCACTAGTACATGCTAGTAAAGTATACAGCTGAAGCACAAGTACATGCTAGTAAAGTATACAGCTGAAGCACAAGTACATGCTAGTAAAGTATACAGCTGAAGCACTAGTACATGCTAGTAGAGTATACAGCTGAAGCACTAGTACATGCTAGTCGAGTATACAGCTGAAGCACTAGTACATGCTAGTAGAGTATACAGCTGAAGCACTAATACATGCTAGTAGAGTATACAGCTGAAGCACAAGTACACACTAGTAGAGTATACAGCTGAAGCACTAGTACACGCTAGTAGAGTATACAGCTGAAGCACTAGTACACGCTAGGAGAGTATACAGCTGAAGCACTAGTACACGCTAATAGAGTATACAGCTGAAGCACTCGTACACGCTAGTAGAGTATACAGCTGAAGCACTAGTACACGCTAGTAGAGTATACAGCTGAAGCACTAGTACACGCTAGTAGAGTATACAGCTGTAGCCCAAGTACAAGCTAGTGGAGTATACAGCTGAAGCACTAGTACACACTAGTAGAGTATACAGCTGTAGCACTAGTACACGCTGGTAGAGTATACAGCTGGAGTACTAGAACATGCTAGTAGAGTATACAGCTGAAGCACTAGTACACGCTGGTAAATTATACAGCTGAAGCACTAGTACACGCTGGTAGAGTATACAGCTGAAGCACTAGTACACGCTGGTAGAGTATACAGCTGAAGCACTAGTGCACGCTGGTAGAGTATACAGCTGAAGCACTAGTACATGCTAGTAGAGTATACAGATGAAGAACTAGTACATGCTAGTAGAGTATACAGCTGAAGCACTAGTACATGCTAGTAGAGTATACAGCTCTACATTGCACTGCAGTACTTCAGCTGAAGCGCTAGTACATCCTAGTAGAGTATACAGCTGAAGCATTAGTACACGCTAGTAGAGAATACAGCTGAAGTACTAGTACACGCTAGCAGAGTATACAGCTGAAGAGCTATTACATGCTAGTAGGGTATACAGTTGAAGCACAAGTACACGCTAGTAGAGTATACAGCTGAAGCACTAGTACACGCTAGTAGAGTATACAGCTGAAGCACTAGTACACGCTAGTAGAGTACACAGCTGAAGCACTAGTACACGCTGGTAGAGTATACAGCTGAAGCACTAGTACACGCTGGTAGAGTATACAGCTGAAGCACTAGTACATGCTAGTAGAGTATACAGCTGGAGAACTAGAACGTGCTAGTAGAGTATACAGCTGAAGCACCAGTACATGCTAGTAGAGTATACAGCTGAAGCACTAGTACATCCTAGTAGAGTATACAGCTGAAGCACTAGTACATGCTAGCAGAGTATACAGCTGAAGCACTAGTACATGCTAGTAGAGATACAGCTGTAGCACTAGTACATGCTAGTAGAGTATACAGCTGATGCCCTAGTACACGCTAGTAGAGTATACAGCTGAAGCACTAGTACACGCTGGTAGAGTATACAGCTGAAGCACTAGTGCACGCTGGTAGAGTATACAGCTGAAGCACTAGTACATGCTAGCAGAGTATACAGCTGAAGCACTGGTACATGCTAGTGGAGTATACAGCTGAAGCACTAGTACATGCTAGTAGAGTATATAGCTGAAGCACTAGTACATGCTAGTAAAGTATACAGCTCTACATTGCACTGCAGTACTTCAGCTGAAGCGCTAGTACATCCTAGTAGAGTATACAGCTGAAGCACTGGTACATGCTAGTAGAGTATACAGCTGAAGCAATAGTACATGCTAGTAGAGTATACAGCTGAAGCACTAGTACATGCTAGTAGAGTATACAGCTGAAGCACTAGTACATGCTAGTAGAGTACACAGCTGAAGCGCTAGTACATGCTAGTAGAGTATACAGCTGAAGCACTAGTACAAGCTAGTAGAGTATACAGCTAAAGCCCTAGTACATGCTAGAAGAGTACACAGCTGTAGCGCTAGTACATGCTAGTAGAGTATACAGCTGAAGCACTAGTACACGCTGGTAGAGTATACAGCTGAAGCACTAGTGCACGCTGGTAGAGTATACAGCTGAAGCACTAGTACATGCTAGCAGAGTATACAGCTGAAGCACTGGTACATGCTAGTGGAGTATACAGCTGAAGCACTAGTACATGCTAGTAGAGTATATAGCTGAAGCACTAGTACATGCTAGTAAAGTATACAGCTCTACATTGCACTGCAGTACTTCAGCTGAAGCGCTAGTACATCCTAGTAGAGTATACAGCTGAAGCATTAGTACACGCTAGTAGAGAATACAGCTGAAGTACTAGTACACGCTAGCAGAGTATACAGCTGAAGTACTAGTACACGCTAGCAGAGTATACAGCTGAAGTACTAGTACACGCTAGCAGAGTATACAGCTGAAGAGCTAATACATGCTAGTAGGGTATACAGTTGAAGCACAAGTACACGCTAGTAGAGTGTACAGCTGAAGCACTAGTACACGCTAGTAGAGTACACAGCTGAAGCACTAGTACACGCTGGTAGAGTATACAGCTGAAGCGCTAGTACATGCTTGTAGAGTATACAGCTGGAGAACTAGAACGTGCTAGTAGAGTATACAGCTGAAGCACCAGTACATGCTAGTAGAGTATACAGGTGAAGCACTAGTACATGCTAGTAGAGTATATAGCTGAAGCGCTAATACACGCTAGTAGAGTATACAGCTGAAGCACTAGTACACGCTAGTAGAGTACACAGCCGAAGCACTAGTACACGCTGGTAAAGTATACAGCTGAAGCACTAGTACATGCTAGTAGAGTATACAGGTGAAGCACTAGTACATGCTAGTAGAGTATACAGGTGAAGCACTAGTACATGCTAGTAGAGTATACAGGTGAAGCGCTAGTACATGCTAGTAGAGTATACAGCTGAAGCACTAGTCCATGCTAGTAGAGTATACAGCTGAAGCACTAGTCCATGCTAGTATAGTATACAGCTGAAGCACTAGTCCATGCTAGTATAGTATACAGCTGAAGCACTAGTCCATGCTAGTATAGTATACAGCTGAAGCACTAGTCCATGCTAGTAGAGTATACAGCTGAAGCACTAGTACATGCTAGTATAGTATACAGCTGAAGCACTAGTCCATGCTAGTAGAGAATTCAGCTGAAGCACTAGTACATGCTAGTAGAGTATACAGCTGAAGCACTATTACATGCTAGTAGAGTATACAGCTGAAGCACTATTACATGCTAGTAGTGCATACAGCTGAAGCACTATTACATGCTAGTAGTGTATACAGCTGAAGCACAAGTACATGCTAGTAGAGTATACAGCTCTACATTGCACTGCAGTACTTCAGCTGAAGCCCTAGTACATCCTAGTAGAGTATACAGCTGAAGCACTAGTACAAGCTAGTAGAGTATACAGCTAAAGCCCTAGTACATGCTAGAAGAGTACACAGCTGTAGCGCTAGTACATGCTAGTAGAGTATACAGCTGAAGCACTAGTACACGCTGGTAGAGTATACAGCTGAAGCACTAGTGCACGCTGGTAGAGTATACAGCTGAAGCACTAGTACATGCTAGCAGAGTATACAGCTGAAGCACTGGTACATGCTAGTGGAGTATACAGCTGAAGCACTAGTACATGCTAGTAGAGTATATAGCTGAAGCACTAGTACATGCTAGTAAAGTATACAGCTCTACATTGCACTGCAGTACTTCAGCTGAAGCGCTAGTACATCCTAGTAGAGTATACAGCTGAAGCATTAGTACACGCTAGTAGAGAATACAGCTGAAGTACTAGTACACGCTAGCAGAGTATACAGCTGAAGTACTAGTACACGCTAGCAGAGTATACAGCTGAAGTACTAGTACACGCTAGCAGAGTATACAGCTGAAGAGCTAATACATGCTAGTAGGGTATACAGTTGAAGCACAAGTACACGCTAGTAGAGTGTACAGCTGAAGCACTAGTACACGCTAGTAGAGTACACAGCTGAAGCACTAGTACACGCTGGTAGAGTATACAGCTGAAGCGCTAGTACATGCTTGTAGAGTATACAGCTGGAGAACTAGAACGTGCTAGTAGAGTATACAGCTGAAGCACCAGTACATGCTAGTAGAGTATACAGGTGAAGCACTAGTACATGCTAGTAGAGTATATAGCTGAAGCGCTAATACACGCTAGTAGAGTATACAGCTGAAGCACTAGTACACGCTAGTAGAGTACACAGCCGAAGCACTAGTACACGCTGGTAAAGTATACAGCTGAAGCACTAGTACATGCTAGTAGAGTATACAGGTGAAGCACTAGTACATGCTAGTAGAGTATACAGGTGAAGCACTAGTACATGCTAGTAGAGTATACAGGTGAAGCGCTAGTACATGCTAGTAGAGTATACAGCTGAAGCACTAGTCCATGCTAGTAGAGTATACAGCTGAAGCACTAGTCCATGCTAGTATAGTATACAGCTGAAGCACTAGTCCATGCTAGTATAGTATACAGCTGAAGCACTAGTCCATGCTAGTATAGTATACAGCTGAAGCACTAGTCCATGCTAGTAGAGTATACAGCTGAAGCACTAGTACATGCTAGTATAGTATACAGCTGAAGCACTAGTCCATGCTAGTAGAGAATTCAGCTGAAGCACTAGTACATGCTAGTAGAGTATACAGCTGAAGCACTATTACATGCTAGTAGAGTATACAGCTGAAGCACTATTACATGCTAGTAGTGCATACAGCTGAAGCACTATTACATGCTAGTAGTGTATACAGCTGAAGCACAAGTACATGCTAGTAGAGTATACAGCTCTACATTGCACTGCAGTACTTCAGCTGAAGCCCTAGTACATCCTAGTAGAGTATACAGCTGAAGCACTAGTACATGCTAGTATACAGCTGAATCACTAGTGCATGCTAGTATACAGCTGAATCACTAGTACATGCTAGTATACAGCTGAATCACTAGTACATGCTAGTATACAGCTGAATCACTAGTACATGCTAGTATACAGCTGAATCACTAGTACACGCTAGTAGAGTATACAGCTGAAGCACTAGTACACGCTAGTAGAGTATACAGCTGAAGCACTAGTACACGCTAGTGGAGTATACAGCTGAAGCACTAGTACACGCTAGTGGAGTATACAGCTGAAGCACTAGTACATGGTAGTAGAGTATACAGCTGAAGAACTAGTACATGGTAGTAGCGTATACAGCTGAAGCACCAGTACATGCTAGTAGAGTATACTGCTGAAGCACCAGTACATGCTAGTTGAGTATACTGCTGAAGCACCAGTACATGCTAGTAGAGTATACTGCTGAAGCACCAGTACATGCTAGTAGAGTATACTGCTGAAGCACCAGTACATGCTAGTAGAGAATACAGCTGAAGCACTAGTCCATGCTAGTAGAGTATACAGCTGAAGCACTATCCATGCTAGTAGAGTATACAGCTGAAGCACTAGTCCATGCTAGTCGAGTATACAGCTGAAGCACTAGTCCATGCTAGTATAGTATACAGCTGAAGCACTATTCCATGCTAGTATAGTATACAGCTGAAGCACTACTCCATGCTAGTATAGTATACAGCTGAAGCACTAGTACATGCTAGTATAATATACAGCTGAAGCACTAGTCCATGCTAGTATAGTATACAGCTGAATCACTAGTCCATGCTAGTAGAGTATACAGCTGAAGCGCTAATACATGCTAGTAGAGTATACAGCTGAAGCACTAGTACACGGTAGTAGAGTATACAGCTGAAGCGCTAATACACGCTAGTGGAGTATACAGCCGAAGCACTAGTACACGGTGGTAGAGTACACAGCCGAAGCACTAGTACATGCTGGTAGAGTACACAGCTGAAGAACTAGTACATGCTAGTAGAATATACAGCTGAAGCACTAGTACATGGTAGTAGAGTATACAGCTGAAGCACTAGTACATGCTAGTAGAGTATACAGCTCTACATTGCACTGCAGTACTTCAGCTGAAGCGCTAGTACATCCTAGTAGAGTATACAGCTGAAGCATTAGTACACGCTAGTAGAGAATACAGCTGAAGTACTAGTACACGCTAGCAGAGTATACAGCTGAAGAGCTATTACATGCTAGTAGGGTATACAGTTGAAGCACAAGTACACGCTAGTAGAGTATACAGCTGAAGCACTAGTACACGCTAGTAGAGTATACAGCTGAAGCACTAGTACACGCTAGTAGAGTACACAGCTGAAGCACTAGTACACGCTGGTAGAGTATACAGCTGAAGCACTAGTACACGCTGGTAGAGTATACAGCTGAAGCACTAGTACATGCTAGTAGAGTATACAGCTGGAGAACTAGAACGTGCTAGTAGAGTATACAGCTGAAGCACCAGTACATGCTAGTAGAGTATACAGCTGAAGCACTAGTACATCCTAGTAGAGTATACAGCTGAAGCACTAGTACATGCTAGCAGAGTATACAGCTGAAGCACTAGTACATGCTAGTAGAGATACAGCTGTAGCACTAGTACATGCTAGTAGAGTATACAGCTGATGCCCTAGTACACGCTAGTAGAGTATACAGCTGAAGCACTAGTACACGCTGGTAGAGTATACAGCTGAAGCACTAGTGCACGCTGGTAGAGTATACAGCTGAAGCACTAGTACATGCTAGCAGAGTATACAGCTGAAGCACTGGTACATGCTAGTGGAGTATACAGCTGAAGCACTAGTACATGCTAGTAGAGTATATAGCTGAAGCACTAGTACATGCTAGTAAAGTATACAGCTCTACATTGCACTGCAGTACTTCAGCTGAAGCGCTAGTACATCCTAGTAGAGTATACAGCTGAAGCACTGGTACATGCTAGTAGAGTATACAGCTGAAGCAATAGTACATGCTAGTAGAGTATACAGCTGAAGCACTAGTACATGCTAGTAGAGTATACAGCTGAAGCACTAGTACATGCTAGTAGAGTACACAGCTGAAGCGCTAGTACATGCTAGTAGAGTATACAGCTGAAGCACTAGTACAAGCTAGTAGAGTATACAGCTAAAGCCCTAGTACATGCTAGAAGAGTACACAGCTGTAGCGCTAGTACATGCTAGTAGAGTATACAGCTGAAGCACTAGTACACGCTGGTAGAGTATACAGCTGAAGCACTAGTGCACGCTGGTAGAGTATACAGCTGAAGCACTAGTACATGCTAGCAGAGTATACAGCTGAAGCACTGGTACATGCTAGTGGAGTATACAGCTGAAGCACTAGTACATGCTAGTAGAGTATATAGCTGAAGCACTAGTACATGCTAGTAAAGTATACAGCTCTACATTGCACTGCAGTACTTCAGCTGAAGCGCTAGTACATCCTAGTAGAGTATACAGCTGAAGCATTAGTACACGCTAGTAGAGAATACAGCTGAAGTACTAGTACACGCTAGCAGAGTATACAGCTGAAGTACTAGTACACGCTAGCAGAGTATACAGCTGAAGTACTAGTACACGCTAGCAGAGTATACAGCTGAAGAGCTAATACATGCTAGTAGGGTATACAGTTGAAGCACAAGTACACGCTAGTAGAGTGTACAGCTGAAGCACTAGTACACGCTAGTAGAGTACACAGCTGAAGCACTAGTACACGCTGGTAGAGTATACAGCTGAAGCGCTAGTACATGCTTGTAGAGTATACAGCTGGAGAACTAGAACGTGCTAGTAGAGTATACAGCTGAAGCACCAGTACATGCTAGTAGAGTATACAGCTGAAGCACTAGTACATCCTAGTAGAGTATACAGCTGAAGCACTAGTACATGCTAGCAGAGTATACAGCTGAAGCACTAGTACATGCTAGTAGAGATACAGCTGTAGCACTAGTACATGCTAGTAGAGTATACAGCTGAAGCCCTAGTACACGCTAGTAGAGAATACAGCTGAAGCACTAGTATACGCTGGTAGAGTATACAGCTGAAGCACTAGTACACGCTGGTAAAGTATATAGCTGAAGCACTAGTACATGCTAGTAGAGTATATAGCTGAAGCGCTAATACACGCTAGTAGAGTATACAGCTGAAGCACTAGTACACGCTAGTAGAGTACACAGCCGAAGCACTAGTACACGCTGGTAAAGTATACAGCTGAAGCACTAGTACATGCTAGTAGAGTATACAGGTGAAGCACTAGTACATGCTAGTAGAGTATACAGGTGAAGCACTAGTACATGCTAGTAGAGTATACAGGTGAAGCGCTAGTACATGCTAGTAGAGTATACAGCTGAAGCACTAGTCCATGCTAGTAGAGTATACAGCTGAAGCACTAGTCCATGCTAGTATAGTATACAGCTGAAGCACTAGTCCATGCTAGTATAGTATACAGCTGAAGCACTAGTCCATGCTAGTATAGTATACAGCTGAAGCACTAGTCCATGCTAGTAGAGTATACAGCTGAAGCACTAGTACATGCTAGTATAGTATACAGCTGAAGCACTAGTCCATGCTAGTAGAGAATTCAGCTGAAGCACTAGTACATGCTAGTAGAGTATACAGCTGAAGCACTATTACATGCTAGTAGAGTATACAGCTGAAGCACTATTACATGCTAGTAGTGCATACAGCTGAAGCACTATTACATGCTAGTAGTGTATACAGCTGAAGCACAAGTACATGCTAGTAGAGTATACAGCTCTACATTGCACTGCAGTACTTCAGCTGAAGCCCTAGTACATCCTAGTAGAGTATACAGCTGAAGCACTAGTACATGCTAGTATACAGCTGAATCACTAGTGCATGCTAGTATACAGCTGAATCACTAGTACATGCTAGTATACAGCTGAATCACTAGTACATGCTAGTATACAGCTGAATCACTAGTACATGCTAGTATACAGCTGAATCACTAGTACACGCTAGTAGAGTATACAGCTGAAGCACTAGTACACGCTAGTAGAGTATACAGCTGAAGCACTAGTACACGCTAGTGGAGTATACAGCTGAAGCACTAGTACACGCTAGTGGAGTATACAGCTGAAGCACTAGTACATGGTAGTAGAGTATACAGCTGAAGAACTAGTACATGGTAGTAGCGTATACAGCTGAAGCACCAGTACATGCTAGTAGAGTATACTGCTGAAGCACCAGTACATGCTAGTTGAGTATACTGCTGAAGCACCAGTACATGCTAGTAGAGTATACTGCTGAAGCACCAGTACATGCTAGTAGAGTATACTGCTGAAGCACCAGTACATGCTAGTAGAGAATACAGCTGAAGCACTAGTCCATGCTAGTAGAGTATACAGCTGAAGCACTATCCATGCTAGTAGAGTATACAGCTGAAGCACTAGTCCATGCTAGTCGAGTATACAGCTGAAGCACTAGTCCATGCTAGTATAGTATACAGCTGAAGCACTATTCCATGCTAGTATAGTATACAGCTGAAGCACTACTCCATGCTAGTATAGTATACAGCTGAAGCACTAGTACATGCTAGTATAATATACAGCTGAAGCACTAGTCCATGCTAGTATAGTATACAGCTGAATCACTAGTCCATGCTAGTAGAGTATACAGCTGAAGCGCTAATACATGCTAGTAGAGTATACAGCTGAAGCACTAGTACACGGTAGTAGAGTATACAGCTGAAGCGCTAATACACGCTAGTGGAGTATACAGCCGAAGCACTAGTACACGGTGGTAGAGTACACAGCCGAAGCACTAGTACATGCTGGTAGAGTACACAGCTGAAGAACTAGTACATGCTAGTAGAATATACAGCTGAAGCACTAGTACATGGTAGTAGAGTATACAGCTGAAGAACTAGTACATGGTAGTAGAGTATACAGCTGAAGAACTAGTACATGGTAGTAGCGTATACAGCTGAAGCACCAGTACATGCTAGTAGAGTATACTGCTGAAGCACCAGTACATGCTAGTAGAGTATACTGCTGAAGCAGCAGTACATGCTAGTAGAGAATACAGCTGAAGCACTAGTCCATGCTAGTAGAGTATACAGCTGAAGCACTATCCATGCTAGTAGAGTATACAGCTGAAGCACTAGTCCATGCTAGTAGAGTATACAGCTGAAGCACTAGTCCATGCTAGTATAGTATACAGCTGAAGCACTATTCCATGCTAGTATAGTATACAGCTGAAGCACTACTCCATGCTAGTATAGTATACAGCTGAAGCACTAGTACATGCTAGTATAATATACAGCTGAAGCACTAGTCCATGCTAGTATAGTATACAGCTGAATCACTAGTCCATGCTAGTAGAGTATACAGCTGAAGCGCTAATACATGCTAGTAGAGTATACAGCTGAAGCACTAGTACACGGTAGTAGAGTATACAGCTGAAGCGCTAATACACGCTAGTAGAGTATACAGCTGAAGCACTAGTACACGGTGGTAGAGTACACAGCCGAAGCACTAGTACATGCTGGTAGAGTACACAGCTGAAGAACTAGTACATGCTAGTAGAATATACAGCTGAAGCACTAGTACATGCTAGTAGAGTATACAGTTGAAGCACTAGTCCATGCTAGTATAGTATACAGCTGAATCACTAGTCCATGCTAGTAGAGTATACAGCTGAAGCCCTAGTACACGCTAGTAGAGTATACAGCTGAAGCACTAGTACATGCTAGTATAGTATACAGCTGAAGCACTAGTACACGCTGGTAAAGTATATAGCTGAAGCACTAGTACATGCTAGTAGAGTATATAGCTGAAGCGCTAATACACGCTAGTAGAGTATACAGCCGAAGCACTAGTACACGGTAGTAGATTATACAGCTGAAGCCCTAGTACACGCTAGTAGAGTATACAGCCGAAGCACTAGTACATGCTGGTAGAGTACACAGCTGAAGAACTAGTACATGCTAGTAGAATATACAGCTGAAGCACTAGTACATGCTAGTAGAGTATACAGCTCTGCATTGTACAGCATGACTTTAGCTGAAGCGCTAGTACATGCCAGTAGAGTATACAGGTGAAGCACAAGTACATGCTAGTAAAGTATACAGCTGAAGCACTAGTGCATGCTATTAGAGTATACAGGTGAAGCACAAGTACATGCTAGTAAAGTATACAGCTGAAGCGCTAGTACATGCTAGTAGAGTATACAGGTGAAGCACAAGTACATGCTAGTAAAGTATACAGCTGAAGCGCTAGTACATGCTAGTAGAGTATACAGGTGAAGCACAAGTACATGCTAGTAAAGTATACAGCTGAAGCACTAGTGCATGCTATTAGAGTATGCAGCTGAAGCACTAGTACATGCTAGTATACAGCTGAAGCACTAGTACACGCTAGTATACAGCTGAAGCACTAGTACACGCTAGTATACAGCTGAAGCACTAGTACACGCTAGTATACAGCTGAAGCACTAGTACACGCTAGTAGAGTATACAGCTGAAGCAATAGTACACGCTAGTGGAGTATACAGCTGAAGCACTAGTACATGCTAGTAGAGTATACAGCTCAAGCACTAGTACATACTAGTAGAGTATACAGCTGAAGCACTAGTACACGCTAGTAGAGTATTCAGCTGAAGCACTAGTACAGGCTAGTAGAGTATACAGCTGAAGCACTAGTACATGCCAGTATAGTATACAGCTGAAGCACTAGTCCATGCTAGTAGAGTATACAGCTGAAGCACTAGTACACGCTAGTAGAGTATACAGCTGAAGCACTAGTACACGGTGGTAGAGCACACAGCTGAAGCACTAGTACACGCTAGTAGAGTATACAGCTGAAGCACTAGTACACGGTGGTAGAGTACACAGCTGAAGCGCTAATACACGCTAGTAGAGTACACAGCTGAAGCACTAGTACATGCTGGTAGAGTATACAGCTGAAGCAACAGTACATGCTAGTAGAGTATACAGCTGAAGCAACAGTACATGCTAGTAGAGTATACAGCTGAAGCAACAGTACATGCTAGTAGAGTATACAGCTGAAGCAACAGTACATGCTAGTAGAGGATACAGCTGAAGCAACAGTACATGCTAGTAGAGGATACAGCTGAAGCACTAGTGCATGCTATTAGAGTATACAGCTGAAGCACTAGTACATGCTAGTATACAGCTGAAGCACTAGTACATGCTAGTAGAGTATACAGCTGAAGCACTAGTACATGCTAGTAGAGTATACAGCTGAAGCACTAGTACATGCTAGTAGAGTATACAGCTGAAGCACTAGTACATGCTAGTAGAGTATACAGCTGAAGCACTAGTACATGCTAGTAGAGTATACAGCTGAAGTACTAGTACATGCTAGTAGAGTATACAGCTGAAGCAACAGTACATGCTAGTAGAGTATACAGCTGAAGCACTAGTACATGCTAGTAGAGTATACAGCTGAAGCACTAGTACACGCTGGTAGAGTATACAGCTGAAGCACTAGTACACGCTGGTAGAGTATACAGCTGAAGCACTAGTACACGCTGGTAGAGTATACAGCTGAAGCACTAGTACATGCTAGTAGAGTATACAGCTGAAGTGCTAGTACATGCTAGATCATTTTCTGAATGCTGATCACAGGAATGGGGTCCCGTGTCCCCTGTCCTCCTTACTGCACGCTCCGCAGTGATAGGACTGAGTGAGGATCTGGTCAAGCACGCACACCAGCATTCCATACAGCTTTTTGATTGCGTTTTATAACATTTTTCCTTGGAGGTGACCAGAAATAGTGTAATTCTGGCGTTATGTTTTTTTTTTTACCTACAAGATAAATAACCTGTTGACTTAATAGATCCGACTTTTACTGTTATGATGAGACCAAAAATGTTTTTTTATTTAGATTTTTTTTTATATCAAAAATGAGAAAAAGCGGTCATCAAAACTGGAATCTTTTTTTTATCTTTCATAATAAAAAGTTTATGTTTTATTCATTTTTTTTTTTTTAGTTCCCATAGGGGACTTGAACTATCAATCGTTTGATCGCTTACATAATATACTACAATACTTTGCCTGCAGAGATGCAATATACTGCAGTACCATTCTGGTAAACTTGCTTGAACAGGCCACACTTAAAGGGGTTGTCTCGCGGCAGCAAGTGGGGTTAAGTACTTCTGTATGGCCATATTAATGCACTTTGTAATATACATCGTACATTAAATATGAGCCATACAGAAGTTATTCACTTACCTGTTCCGTTGCTGGCGTCCCCGTCTCCATGGCTCCGTCTAATTTCGGTGTCTTCTTGCTTTTTTAGACGCGCTTGCACAAATGGGTCTTCTCCCTTCGGCTCGGCTTGGCTCGGCAGCACAGGCGTTTTGGCTCCGCCCCCTTGTACGCGTCATCGCGTAGCTCCGCCCCCGTCACATGTGCCGATTCCAGCCTCCTGATTGGCTGGAATCGGCACATGTGACGGGGCGGAGCTACGCGATGACACGCACAAGGGGACGGAGCCAAAACGCTGATGCTGCCAAGCCGAGCCGAAGGGAGAAGACCCATCTGCGCAAGCGCGTCTAAAAAAGCAATTAGACACCGAAATTAGACGGAGCCATGGAGACGGGGACGCCAGCAACGGAGCAGGTAAGTGAATAACTTCTGTATGGCTCATATTTAATGCACGATGTATATTACAAAGTGCATTAATATGGCCATACAGAAGTACTTAACCCCACTTGCTTTCGCGAGACAACCCCTTTAACAGGAAACATAAATGGCGGCTCTGTG
This sequence comes from Eleutherodactylus coqui, assembly GCF_035609145.1. Classification (NCBI taxonomy): domain Eukaryota; kingdom Metazoa; phylum Chordata; class Amphibia; order Anura; family Eleutherodactylidae; genus Eleutherodactylus; species Eleutherodactylus coqui. The sequence continues at coordinate 6,626,176 of NC_089845.1, read as the reverse complement.
GGCCTTCACATGCCTCCAGGCTGCCACAATGAACAAATAGCCACTTCTGATCTGCCTTTATCTATCGAGACATTTAAATGCCACTTTAGATGTCACAAGAGCTTCGTGTGGCAGCAGAAATGCATTCCTAAGCTCTTGTTCATGACCTGAAGGTTTGCGGCCGTCTCAAGGTTGACTCAGCCTTATGAGGATATTAAAATGAGGACCCAGCTTGCTGGGGGGTAAAAGATGACTAGAGAAGGCAATGGCAAACCACCTCATAAAAACAGTCTGCTAAGAAAACGTCACAATGTGACGTCACCCTAGAAGTCAGCCATGACTCGGTTCTTGCACCAGGGGACTATACCTAAAGGCCCATTTACACTGAAAGATGATCGCTCAAAGTTTGCTCAAAACGGCAGTTTGAGTGACAGCTTTTTGCATAACTCTTAAGTAGCTAATTAGCTGTTTAAGAGTTTATTAGTGTGTCAATGAAGGCCCCTGCTGTATGCAGATGACAGCGGGAGCGCTGTTATCTGCAAACAGCTGCTTTGTTCTCAAGCTGTCAGCAGTATCCCGCTGAGAATTCTGAGTGGGATACCAGCTGAAAGAATACTATCAGCGGTATCCTGCTGAGAACTCAGTGTGAAGCGCTGATAAGGCTCATCCCTAACTTGAAGCTTGCTTAAAATCAGCAATGAACGAATAGTGCACGATGGGCGCACATTTACACACAATGAACCCATTTTGAGCTGTAATCGTTGTGTCTAAATGGGCCTTTAGATGTCAATTCTAATGGCTGCAATCAGACGTATTGCAGCCTCTAGTTACCAGCTCTCAAAAATAGCCAATATGCTGCAGCTGTGACTTTTGAGCCCGTTTTCTACAAACCCAGTGCACAACTGACATCCATGCACATCGGATTGTACGCAAGGTTAGAGACGTTGGAATCAAGAATGTATAGAAAGGTTAATTGTCCTGGTTATTAAAGGTTGTTAGATGTTAGCCTCACCGAGAGCAGGGACCGATGTCAATGACTGAAATGTCTGAGGCACTGCAAATTGTTGGTGCTTTATAAGAATGGGTAAAAGATAAGAGGAACCCCGTCAGTAAGTACGTGGTCCACAAAAGGTCACGGTCATCATGAAGGGATTGTTGCAGACCATCTCCATCAGCCCGAGATAAAGTCACTTCAAAATGCTTATCCTTTCCTTATACAGAAGATTCTGGTTTGGGTTATAATGTTACTCACGTTACAAGGCCTGTTGAAAGGTCAGACATTGGCTTACGGGGAAGTTACCTTCCAGTAGGTGGCGCTGCAGAGACATTGTACCATCTATAATTTGCACATAAATTTCCTAGAGGAGCATTGCATGGCCTACACGTCTCCTTAGGCTTACATGGTGCTCTCTTCAAGGAGAGGCAGTACCCCGGTGACCCATATCGAAGATCTCTCAGCCAGCCAGCCATAAGGCTACCTTCATACAAGGCATCTGAGCTATGGAAGTTCTGCCGGAGAATCTCTGCTGCCTTTCTGCAGATGGTCAGAGTTAATGAGCTTTGCATAATAATGCTTTGGGTTTAGTTGCGTATTTTGTAGACGGACCTTCATTTTTACGTGTGGATTCTCTGCTGCGGACTGTTCTGCATTTTGTGATCTGGTACTTGTAGTTCCTGGCAAACTTAATTTTTGAACAGCAGCAAACACAGATTACTTTTGATGAAATGCCTCATAATCCGCAACAACAGTGATCTATGGTAAAATCTGCTGCATTTCTGCAGTTCCTGCAACATAAATAGACAGGCTATGGATTCACAATCTGTAGGGCGTTTCCAAGTTCTCACAAATCTGCTGCAAAAAATTCCACTACGTGTGAAGAAGATTCATTACATCCCATTCACTGGGCCTGGACCGTATACGCTGCAGAACGTCCAAAATGTGATTCCACTACCAGAAATTCTGCAGCGGATACTGCATGCGTGAAGGTGGCTTTAACCTACACTGACAAAGGGGCAAGAACCCTGAAGCAGCTGTACATGTCTGGTGGACAGAAGTTGATGTGTGCAGGGGCTCTGGAAGTTTCTGGATGGTCTATGTTGTCTTGTGTTTTTCCTCTGTCTTCTATGTCTATGGTTATGATGTGTATTGCACCTTTGCAGCACTGAATGGGTTACTGTCTGGAAAAGTATCTATTTGTATGTCATGTGACCTCGTTTTATATATGTTGGTGCAAGGTGTGTGAGAGCCTTCTACTGGAGGAGCAAGAGAGAGACAGAGAGAAAGAAAGCCTGGCCAGTACTCAGACACCTTCAGTCTGAGTCCAAGAAGAGATGGAAGAGGCTGAGCGGATATCCTGTTAATGCCGCTAACCCCTTCTCCCCCCCCCCCCCCCCCTCTTTTGGTGGATACATGTGGCGTTTGCCTGCCGTGCGGTGTGAGGTGAAAAAGGTTGCAAAGATCTGTGGGAGTGGAGCGGTAGAGTGTTGGTGGAGTTTCTCCAGAGTCGGTGTCCGGGACCAGGGAGTGTAAGTCACTCTGTTCTCCCGGGTTTCCTCCTTGTCTCTTCCCTGTTCTGATTCCTCACTGTTCTGCCGGTGGATGTAAAGAGGACCATTATGGAATTGTAGTTTCTCAGTAAATTGCTTCACCGACCGTTCCCGTTGGCCTTTGAATTCTACCCCCCGTGTGGACTCTTATTTATTCCCAGAGAGATCACTGTGGAGGAAGGAACGATGGCGTCATGCGTGACACAAACAGGACTAAGGTAATCCACCCGTGGGTCTCCCTATTTCATTTAGACTGCCCGCATGCCATTCGTTGTTCAGTCGAGGCGGCATTACACGGAACGATAATCATTCAGATGCTGAACTATTTATCAACTCGTGTAAAAGGCCCCTTAGTCATGTTGCAAGGCCAGTTAGAAGTCCACATTGACTAAGGCCGGCTGCACACGATCGGGTTGGATTTGGCATGCGGGAGCCCGCAACAGAATCCAGCCATAACCGCGTCCGCATGTACCAGCTTTCTTTCATCCTCATCTGTATTGTGGATGGATGAGGCGGCTCCTCGTCAGAAATGCGCAGTACAGATTTTTCTTTTAAATCTGTTCTTTCTTCACCATCGCTAGTTGATGACGTGGGTAGCCGCGACCTATCCGCAATATCAATTGCAGATGGGCCGCGGGTCGGACGGCTTCCATTGACTTCAATAGAAGCCGTCCGTGTGGAATTCGCACATAAATAAACATGCTGCGATTTCTACTTTGCAATGCAAATCCGTTCCTGTGCAGCCGGCCTGATAGAGAAGCTACCTTTCAGTAGGTAGCACTGCGGAGACTTTGTACCATCCCCCATTTACACATGAAAACCACATGATGTTCTAAAGGAGTAACACGTCCGTTCATACCGCGGATAGGAGATGCGAGGTACAATGGATGTAAAGGAAACATAGGACCTTTACGTTATGTACAACCGATAAGTATGCAGGCAGCTCGAAGATATGTCTGATTATAATGGATGGGCGGGCAGGTAACGGGCAGCGGCTTCAGCCATAGTGGATCCGCAGCATTCCATCAGCATTGGCCGAGCCTCAGGACATCAGGGGGTTACTAATAAAAGGGAAATTATTCAGAAATGAAATCCAAGAAAAGCGTGGAGATGACAAAGGAGGACAGCTGGGTATCCAACGTCACGCTGGAAGAGGTCTAATATATGAACGTTCTCTGGGAACCGCTCTATGTGCAAAGTGAAAAGAAACTTGTACAAGCATGTCTTGTCATCTCTATGGTTACAGGGAAAGAACAATCGTGATGGTCTCTTGTCAGGACTATTGTCCGCATACTATATGGGGGGCAGCAAACACACGGATACAATACTGTTACCCACATGGGACTGTCAGCTACTTGTACCCCTATGAGCTAAGCTTATGGACTGACAGTAGGTGACCCGCTGAGTCTGGGGATGTCACTGTTATACTTACCTTCCCCACTGTTCCCCCGGTGGCGGCGCTGGAAGCCGCTGCTCAGGGCATTGAGCAGTGCTGTTCAGTTGTCTGCCCATTATAAAAGTGAAAGGGCGGACTACTTAGGGCGAGACAACAGGTTGTCCCAGCGACAATCATTCCTGTTTAGGTAGAACGGGCCGACGGCCACCCACCTCTATTCACAGTAAGCGGGCCGTCGTTCATAAGTGATACTGTCTGTTTACACGGCCGATCCTTCGTTCAGTGTTATACACGTAGAAACTGAACGACGAACGAGAAGCGAATGAATTCTCATTCGGTCAGTTGGGGCAGGCATTCACACTGAACGAAAAGCACTCGATTCCCGCTGGATGTTGGAATCTTAACAATTAGCTAGTGTAAAAGGGCCATAAGGGGAAGCCATCGGTTAGGTCTGTCTAATCACAACAACCCCTTTTAGGATAAAAGATGACCAGGCGATCAGCTCAGCGCTGGGACTCAGAAACCTAAAGATAACGTGCTCAAAGTACAGGAGGCCATACATGTAGCCTGTATGTGGCCATTCAGGTGAATGTGGGACCATGGGACACACGGCCATGATGGAGGCCATACATGTAGCCTGTATGTGGCCATTCAGGTGAATGTGGGACCATGGGACACACGGCCATGATGGATCAACCAGAGAGAGGGTCGCTCTTTGCTTGTTATTGGATGGTGTCCCCAAACCAGACTGCTGTCAGAAGACCCCTTTACTAGTCTGGAATTCCTGGCAATCTGACACTAGGACCAAAGGTGTCCCAATACCAGATGCATAAACAGACTACTTATTCCAGCAGCTGTGGGTTACACCTACTGAACTATTGGCATGGAGTTGGACAGCAGTGAGAATGGAAGCACAAATGCAGAAGTACTTCGTATAAACATGTGGTATGTAATCTCTGCCAACTCGGTCTCCGGAGATCTGCGGTGGGCAATCCTCAGCCAACATGCCAGATTGTGTCTGGATTCATATATAAACAGCTGAAATCATATTATAGAGCGGAGAGCGGCTCACCAATTCATGATCCTCGCTTATTCTATTATATGCATGCTGCTTGGATTGCTTTGCTCTAGGCAGCTCAGTTCTCCAGGAATGCCGGGCAAACATCCTTTTACACAGATTTACCTTATTTTAATGCGATTTCCTTCAATCTGTAACATTGTGAAATGAGAAATTGATAGTATTCCTGCGGCTAACAACACAGCAGCTGTGATATCCTCTGGTCACTGAGCAAATGGGCAATAACAAGAGACTTATAGCAGGCGCTATAAAACAATCAGACACTTAAGGAAGGTGTATTAGTCATTCATTGAGATCCTGGGAGTATAAAGGGGGTTACTTGCACAATATCCTTACTAGAGCTGCCAGAGGAGGCGAAAAGCACAAGATACAACACTGAGCATTTTCATATTTACTGAGGTGTATCTGGATGAAACCTGAATTTGCTTATTTTGAGCTACTGAATTGATGTTGAAATACTCCTGTATAGAAGAGACAAACGTCTTGTAGCTGTGATGCCTTTATGGGCGAACTAGAGTCACAAATGAAGAGCTGGGAGAAAAGCACAACAATAAATGGTGTCATATAAAGACATATTACATGGGCTGAGACATTAAGATAAGCCAGAGTAATAACACTCTAGATTTGGGAAGGATAAAAGGTAATGGCATGGGGGTTCAAAGCATCTGATGGGTATAAGGGGATATATAATGGTATTCCAGGTGTTGGGTACGATCCTTGCGTTAATAAAGGGCTTATCGGGCATTTTTCTTCTGTTTCTGTTATTCTTAAAATAACCTTCCAATATTAAGACTTTCAAGGTGTCACACTGATCTGAGCCAGAACAATCTGATCTGGAGTATTCAGAGACTGAACTCTGAGATGGAGAGCAAGGACGGAGGGAAAAAAGAGATGTAAACGGAGCCTGAGCTAACGATCTTGTATCACCACCGATGAGGAGCACAAGTCATACCATTAAGCAGAATGTCAATACCTTAAAAACTTGTACAAGTACTGTCGACTGCAGGCAGACCAAGAGAAGACCCCATTGTGTCCGGCCAGTGTTGGGGACATTATGTTGCCATCAGACTTCTTGCACATGTTTCCCTCTCCATCATGGATCATTCCAAAACTGAAAACAAACATTACAAATAAGACTTCATTGTGTTTCATCTTACATGTATGTATTTCCAGGGGCGCACTGCTGGAGGTGTGGTTGATTTAGCTGGCTGATGGTGTGGAGTTCTCCAACCAACCAATCACTATCGGTCTGCTGCATATAAATACCAGCTCCTCTCACTAGAGGGTGCTGGTCATTATACCTTCACATCCCCTAACTAAACACCGGTGTTAGGATGCAGTGCAGATCTTTGTTTAGTTCTGTCTGCCTGGTTTGTGGTCTGCATGCATGCAGTTTTGTTTGTTTCTTGTCTGATGTGCCCTCCATCCATAGGTGTCTGAACTTCGTCCTATGTCTGATCCACATGTCCAATTGACAGCTGGATGCCAGGTCCATGTTTTGTTGTCCTACCTGTGCACTGGTGGGTGGACACCTGTGCCCTGTCCTGCTCATTCCCCTTCGTCCATTGGTAGGCAGACGCTAGGGCGTTGTCTTGTCTGTTTGTCCGTCTGTAGGTCTGAAGACTCCTTGTGTGAATGATGTCCTGTATGTTTGCTGTGTTTGTAGTTTCTCTGTCCTTATCTGGTGTTCCTGCCTATTCCTATCTAGGGCAAGAAATGTGGCCACTAGGTTCCAGCGTGGGGCCTTCCTTATTGGGACGATTGCCCCGCTTGTAGGTTCGCTTTCCTAGGTTTAGTTGTCTTGTTAAAGTAGAGACTCACAAGACAATGAGAACTCTTGCCATGGACTTGTGAGTTTACGTACTTTGGCCAAAATCCTAACTAATACCTTGTACGTACTTATTTATATTCTGTTGGTCTTGTTGTTTTAGTACTTTGGTAAGTCTTTGGCTGGTGTTGGTGTAGATCTGATGTCCCTATGTTCCCTTTATAGCCTGCACCTTCGGTTTAAGTTTGGTGTGAATGATGTCAGTTGGTGGAATATCCCTATTTCCTTACCCCTCCAGCCCTTAATATATTACGTTCGTGTAAGTCGCTGTTTTCATGGCCTCCAGGTGAACGCAACAGTGACGCAGTAAGTAAAGTAGTTTTATTCAGGTAATTCTGCAATCAGGAGTATTATCATTGTTTCATATAACTAAAATACAGGGAAAAAAAATAAAACCGAGCTTACTTGTGTCCCGACTCATGAGCGATGGTGAACGCGAGACCTAACCCAGTGTCCTCATTAATAGTGCAGCTACGATATTTACTGCACATACCTCTAATTGGAGCAAACCCTGAAAACCGGAAGAGACACATACAGTAAGCTGCATCCACTACATGTCATACAGTGCTGTGTGCGGAATCAATATTATCAGACATGCATTACATGTGAAATAGAGGCCTAAACCACAGACCCCGCCACATGCTGCACGCACACTTTGGAATTCGCTTTGTGAAAACAAAGATAGAAGATACAAATGTTAGCCTACCCAACGTGTCACACGGTTCATTCTTCCAGGAACATATATCCAGACCGGTAAGTAGAATGGCGTGATCATGCTGGCTGCCATCAGTTCCTATGAGTCCAGACTGCCACTGACAGAAGCTGCTCAATGTATGGTCTGCATGGTGGTTTATTACAAGGCCGGGCTGAAATAGAGGCGCAGAATGGTTTCAGAGCTCTTGGAATCTTTTTGTCACTACATGAGTTTATTCACATATTTGAGAGGCGTATTATATAATGATGGCAGGCTTTAGCTTGAACGGGTGTCTATATCATACAGTGCAGTTACTGTCCATATCACGCGGTGCAGTTCCTGTCCATATCACGCGGTGCAGTTCCTGTCCATATCACGCGGTGCAGTTCCTGTCCATATCACGCGGTGCAGTTCCTGTCCATATCACGCAGTGCAGTTACTGTCTATCACGCGGTGCAGTTACTGTCTATCACGCGGTGCAGTTACCGTCTATATCATGCGGTGCAGTTACCGTCTATATCATGCGGTGCAGTTACCGTCTATATCATACGGTGCAGTTACGGTCTATATCATGCGGTGCAGTTACGGTCTATATCATGCGGTGCAGTTACGGTCTATATCATACGGTGCAGTTACGGTCTATATCATACGGTGCAGCTACGGTCTATATCATACGGTGCAGTTACGGTCTATATCATACGGTGCAGTTACGGTCTATATCATACGGTGCAGTTACCGTCTATATCATGCGGTGCAGTTACGGTCTATATCATACGGTGCAGTTACCGTCTATATCATACGGTGCAGTTACCGTCTATATCATACGGTGCAGTTACCGTCTATATCATACGGTGCAGTTACCGTCTATATCATACGGTGCAGTTACCGTCTATATCATACGGTGCAGTTACCGTCTATATCATACGGTGCAGTTACCGTCTATATCATACGGTGCAGTTACCGTCTATATCATACGGTGCAGTTACCGTCTATATCATACGGTGCAGTTACTGTCTATATCATGCGGTGCAGTTACGGTCTATATCATACGGTGCAGTTACGGTCTATATCATGCGGTGCAGTTACGGTCTATATCATGCGGTGCAGTTAAGGTCGATATCATACGGTGCAGTTACCGTCTATATCATACGGTGCAGTTAAGGTCGATATCATACGGTGCAGTTACCGTCTATATCATACGGTGCAGTTACTATAAAACATTAAAGTACATAGAACTCAGTTTTACAATTTTCATATACAATTAATCCACACAAAATCCGCATGTGGAATTTTGAAATCTAAAACAAAGAAACTCAAAAGATTTTAGCCATCTAAACTCCACCCACGGATGTGGTCAATTGATATCAAAAAGATATGGATTTTGCTTTGGACTTTAGAGGTGGATTTCAAGTGGAATTTAATCACAGTGATTTCCGCCGTGTGAACATACCTTTAGGCTATTTTCAATTTCGTATCAAAATCCACAGGTAGCCTTGCTGATCTTGGTGCAGAATTTACTGCGTGTGGCATTGCATCATGCAGGGGTTGCGGCTGTTCTGATATGTTCGTCTTGCTCTCAGGCTGGACCAGGGTTTAGCTGTGTCCCTGCCTTTCCTGGGGCTGAGGGGTGTGGTGTCAGGTGAGTGATGTCAGTTCTCACCTGATTCTAGTTGCCTTGCCCAATATAGTCTGACTTAGATTTGACTTCTGAGCTGGTCATTTCAGTTTCCTCCTGGGAGTGCTGAGGAGCACAGCCGGCCTCTGGAATGCCTTTTCCTTGCTGCACACTTCTGCTACAGCTAAGTACCACAGTTGGTTTCCTTGTACTGTTTCTTTTATTCGCAATTCCCTGGTAGGGATTTATTAGCGGCCGAGAAACAAGTGTGGGTCCGCAGTTATCAGAGCGATTGGCCAGCCGATTAGGCAGGGTCCCTCCTGGGGAAGGGGTTCTCAGGGTAAGAATTCCCCTTAGTTTTGTTCTGTGTTTACGTTGCACAGTTGTGTTTTTGGTTGTGTTATGCCCGGTTGTGCTTATTTTTGCGTTCGTATACGCCGCAAGTCCTGTTAGAACACAACAGATTGAAGACTCCGCTAAAACCTGGTCCGGCCTGATGGCAAGGCGAAGATATCAGAACAACCCCAACAGCACCCTTATGCAGGTTGTAACTCAGGATCAGTGTAATCTAATAGTTACATTGGTTAAAAAAAGACATGGGTCCATCAAGTTCAATTTGTAATGTATTTACAAAATTACTCAACTATCTATGCAGCAGCGCCAGAAATGCAAACATAGAAGAAGAAAAAACTACTGTGCATGACTGCCTGTGAGGCGCCGCGGTCATCCACAATACAGTAGGAGGTACGCAGGGTCACCAACCGGGCTCACAGCTGGAATCCACTGCGGCCTCCCACATGCAGAGTCCGACCCGCTCGTGTGAGCCCGCCCTTAGTGATAACAAGCAATGACAGAACTTGATAGAATGATTAGTGACCAAAATGTTTACTATTTCTGAAAGAAGGATCGACTGCATTTTATCTGAACTTTGGAGCTGGAGCCAAAAACACTGAAATGAAAACTGAAGTGTGCCTTACTGATCAAAGCAACCTGTAAAGAGTTGCAAGCTTTCATACACAATGAGTTCATGCAAGGCAAGCAGATGCAAGGAGAAAACAATGGAATCCCGCTGGGCAGATAATCCCTCGCACAAACAAACAACCACACTGCTACTGAGTTTAGCTAATGAGGGAAATAGAGAGATATCTGTGTGTGAAATGTTATGCAAAACAATCGTTAAACCTTTCAATCTTTCTGCTGTTTGAGTGATTATCTTTGCGTGTAAAAGGGACAAAACGAATATTTTTGGTATAACTTACCGTAAAATCTCTTTCTCGTCACGTTCATTGGGGGACACAGCCAGACCATGGGATATAGCCACTGCCACTAGGAGGCGACACTAAGCAAGTGTTAGCTCCTCCCACCAGGCTATATCACCCCTGCAGGCACTCAGCTAATTCGTTTGTATGCAAGCAGTAGGAACAGCCAGTGGGAGGACACAAAAAATTATTTACACTTTATCGTAAACAAAGGAAAGACATACCAGTCTTTTGGATATATATCTCGTCATCTGTGACCTGAGACCAAAGGGCTCCACCCTGCTACAAAGAAAATAATCCTTGGGAGGGTGCGGTGTCCCCCAATGAATGTGACGAGAAAGATTTTACGGTAAGTTATACCAAAAATATTTGTTTCTCGTCCGTATCATTGGGGGACCCAGCCAGACCATGGGACGTACAAAAGCAGTCCTGGAAATAAAAGGGTGGGAATTCCCAGAAAAAAAGGTCCCAGTAGTCAGGGGGCTGCCGCCTGTAGAACCCTTCTACTCAGGGCAGCATCCGCTGACGCATATGTATGGACCGTATAGAATTTTGCAAATCTATGCAGGGACGCCAAAGTGGCTGCCCTACATACCTGTAATGCTGAGGCTCCATGCTGAACCGCCCAGGAAGCCTCCACTGCCCCTTGTAGAGTGGGCCGCTATCCGGAATGTTTGCTAGTGAGAAAACGCATGAGATGTATATGGCGGTCTTCACACCAGCTAAAAAAAGCGTCTCCATACGCGATAATAAATCCTCGAGGATGTCGGCTTCCTGGCTTGGACCATAATTCGGATAACTGCTTCCGAAAATACCAGTCTTTTTTTTTTTTTTTTTCAATATCGTGGTCAACGGCCAGGCCGTTAAACGAAATGACTTTGGATTCGGGTGGAAGATTGGTCCTTGTGATAGTAGGTCCTCCCGTTCTGGGAGTGGCCACGGAGCGTCGGCCAACATTTCAATTATGTCTGGATACCATGCTCGCCTCGGCCAATCCGGAGCGACCAGGATTGCTGGTCCTCCTTCCCTCTTGATCTTCTTTAATATCCTCGGAATGAGTGGAAGAGGAGGAAACACGTATGGTAGTCTGAACCCTGCCCACGAGACCAGTAGGGCGTCCACTGCTACCGCCTGAGGATCTCTTAAGCATGCCACGAAAGGGAGAACCCTGTAATTTAGTCTGGAAGCCATCATATCCACGTCCGGGGTGCCCCAGCACTGACATATCGCTTGAAAGACCTCCGGATGCAGCTGCCATTCGCCGGGGTCCACTGTCTTTCGACTGAGAAAATCCGCTACCCAGTTTTCTACCCCCGGGATGTGAACTGCCGATATGGACTGTAGATGTTTCTCCGCCCAGCTGAGTATGCCGGATACCTCTGTCATTGTTCTCGCACTTCTTGTGCCTCCCTGGCGGTTGATGTATGCCACGGCCGTGGCATTGTCTGTCTGGACTTTCACATCCTTTCTGTTGAGCTGTGGATGGAAAAACTGCAGTGCTCGCCGTATGGCTCGCAGCTCCAGGACGTTTATCCTTGCCTCGTCCTGTGACCACCTCCCCTGGGTGGAGTGTCCCTCCAAAGTTCTGCCCCAGCCGTAACAACTGGCGTCCGTGGTCAGTATCCTCCACTGTCCTGGAAACAGTGACCGACCACCTTGGATTCTCCGGAGACTCGTCCACCATCTCAGGGCAAGGCGAACCTTTGGTGTTATGGAGATTCGCTGGTCTAACGTCCACTGCGACCTGTTCCAGTGTGCCAGAATGAAATGCTGGAACTCCCTGGAATGAAACTGTGCGAATGGTATGGCCTCGAAGGAGGCTACCATCATGCCCAGTACTCTCATGCAATACCTGATGGTCGTTTGCCTCCCCTGAAGTAGCGGGCGCACTTTGTTGACCAGTGTTACTGCTTTCACTTGCGGCAGGCGAATCTGGTGCTTCTTGGTGTTGAACACCATCCCCAGAAATTCCAACTGTTGGGTTGGTACTAGACAGGATTTCTCTTGGTTTATGACCCAACTGAATTCCTCCAAAGTCTGAAGTGTGATTCTCAGGCTCTCTAGATTGCCTTCCTGGTCTGGAGCCTTCACCAGTATGTCGTCCAGGTAAGGGATGGCTATCACCCCCTTTGTATGGAGTAGTGCCATTACCGCTGCCAGCACCTTTGTAAAGACTCTAGGGGCTGTCGAGAGCCCGAATGGCAGCGCTACAAGTTGGTAATGGCTCCCCTGGACCTCGAAGCGTATAAACTGCTGGTGAGAGTCGCGAATTGGATTATGCAGGTACGCATCCCTGATATCCACTGACGCCAGGAACTCCCCCGGTTCCATAGACGCTATTACCAACTTGAGGGACTCCATCCTGAAATGTCTTGCTTTGACGTAATGATTTAGCCTTCGTAAGTCGAGGACCGGTCTGACTCTGCCATCCTTCTTGGGAACTATGAAGAGATTCGAATAAAAACCCCTTCCGTGCTGACGCACCAGCACCACTACTCCCTGCGCCAACAGTTGTTTTATTGCCTGGCGCAGCTGTGTTGCCTTTCCTGGGTCCTTTGGTATCCTGGATCTGATAAAATGCTCCCGTGGAAATGTTGCAAATTTGATGGCGTACCCTCGTGAGACGACCTCCTGTACCCAGGCGTCGGTCACGCGGGCTAACCATACATTCTGGAACCCCAAGAGCCTGCCCCCCACCCTGTAAATAGCGGGTGGGGAAAGACCCTCAAACTGATACTCCCCTTGGTGCCTTGGAGCGAGTCTTGGGCAAAACAATCTCTTGTCTGACAGTGATGACACTGCAGACGCTTCCTCCTCCTCCAGACCGCTACTACCCCCCCGAAAAACCGTGCGGAGGCTGATCTTGGTCTGCAGCTTGAAGAGTTGAGGAGCATGAGGCCAGTGAGGGATCCGATCTAAACGACCTCCCTGTATGCAGAGACCGCTTAGAAGCTTCCCTGGACCTATGATACGTCCGGGATGCTTCCCTGGAACCATGAGGAGCATGAAAAGACTCTAGATTGTTGCGACCTAGAAGATCTGGACGACCTTCTGTACCGACAAGACCTGTGAGAAACCCCTTCAGAGCTGCGGGATCTCCACCTTTTGCGCGACCCTCCCTGAAAACGCTCCAGGGAAGACACCTCTGAATCGGATTCTAATCGGCGCAATATTGCAGCCGACGATCTGGCTAGTCCTGACACTGCTGCGGCCAGTGATCTAGCCCATTCAGGCTCGGTTACCTGCTCTACAGGGGCAGCGGGGGGCACCGGGGTCCCTGGAGCTGATCGCACTGGGTTACAGGCTACACAGCGGAGCTCCGCCTGACCGCTTGGGAACTTAGCGTTGCATAACGTGCACACATAGTATTTCGCCCTCCCCATAGCCTGACTGGAACCCTCTGGTCTAGGGTCAGACATGAAGCAATCCACACCTACAGATAACCGCAAGGGAGTGGTGGGAATAGGGGTAGGGTGTCTCCGTGTACTGCTGAGAGCGAGTACCCGCAGGGGGTAGCAAACACAGGGGAGAGCTGCCTTGGCAGGGCTTACCCCGTCCTGCGGTTGTCCTGGCCCAGCTGGAGCTTCTGGGACCTGGCGGCCTTCTCTGTGGTAAAGATGCTGGAAGCTGCCGCCGCTGGAGACTGTCGCTGCAGGTGACTGTAGCTGCTGGCGACTGGTGCTGCTGACCGATGGGTGCTGCTGCCTGGAGCTTGCTGATTGTAGAACAAACCGCACTGCCAGGAAGTGCTTGCGGTTTGGAGAGAAAAACCTGCCGCAGTAAGTGCCAATGGCAAGAAGTGGAGATGCTCACTAGTAAGTAGTTCCTTGTAAGAGCTACTGGGAGCGGCCATCTTCTTTGCTGGCTGCCTCCCTGAAAGGCCCGCCCGGCTGGGGTGGGTGTGGCCTGCCCCGGAAGTCCAAACGCATCACAGGAAGTGCTAGGTGCACCACACTAATGCGTCCCCGTGGCCGGCGCCCCGCCCCCTGGGGCGCCGCAGCTCACTCTGCAGCCTGCTCCTTGTCCCACAGCCGTGATCCACTGCCCGCGGCCGCAGCAGTCACCCGCGGTCGCCCGCAACCATACATTCCTGTGGGCGAGCATCCACCCCCTCCCAGCCTTGGCCAGTAAGCACCCAGCTCCCCCTTTTCAGCAGTGTCTCTGGATAGAGAGGGGAGAGGGGGAGGGGGGGAAGGGCATAACCCCATATGCATTGAATTAGGCAGAGGAGAGAGGGGGAGATAGGTAAAGAGAAGGAGTAAATGCACCTGAACTCCTTTCCCCAGGACCTTCCAAGGTGGCTGAGGTCCTCTGAATGGGTTTCTGGCAGCCGACCGCAGACTTGGAGGGAGGCTTGAAGTTCCGTTCCCTTCTCCCGGATACGCTCCCTTCTCTCCATCTGCGCTCCAGCAGTGTTCCCCCCTGCGCTCGCCGTCCGAGAGGGGCGCTGCTCCAGAGGGGGAAACCCTATTGCTGGCGGACTAACGACGCCAATGCACATAGGCAGGGTTGTGCCACCTTTTCTTCGCTGGGTAGGGCGCCGCAGAGTGGTGGAGACACCATATGCCTGCGCCCTCCCCGGGAGTACAGGAAAGCCAGGGAAAAGCCCCAACTCCCCGTATGCCCGCCATAAAGTCCTCCTGGACATGACATGTCTGCCTCCTTGCTAGACACTAAGCTAAAAACTAATTAGCTGAGTGCCTGCAGGGGTGATATAGCCTGGTGGGAGGAGCTAACACTTGCTTAGTGTCGCCTCCTAGTGGCAGTGGCTATATCCCATGGTCTGGCTGGGTCCCCCAATGATATGGACGAGAAAATAGCATTTTACAGCTTTTGTAAGTCTGTTACTAAAAGTTTGTCTCAATTAAACCAATTTTCAAATACTTTGTTGTGGAAATGATAGATGGGTTTCCACATCCAAGACCTCCATCAATTAGCTGCAATACAAGGTTGCTACAAAGAGCATTTGCTTCAGTAGGAGAACCTGAAGCATTACATAGACAACTCCTATGAGAAACTTATTTTTGGGGAAGCTTTATAAGAAAGGGGGATTGCCAAAAAGACTCTTTATGTAAGAGACCTTGTTCCTGATCCTCAGTTAAGCCCCTTAAAGAAAAAAAGTATTTCAAGTATTCTCTCCCTTTGTCTAATGCAAGTATTCGTTTTTCATGTTGAAAGATAAAAGTTATGCAACATTCATAATGTTCAAGTTATGCGCAGGAGGAAAAGTAAAGGAGTGTTCATTGTTATCTCTGATGTGCTCATGCTAAGTAACTCATTTACAGTCCCTTATTCCTTGCAATGCATAGATGTCTTGTTTAAATAAGTCTAATTTAATTATGCTAATTTAGAAATGCAAATTTTGCTAATTTAGAAATGCAAATTTTCACAATGCCACAGTATGCATGAAACCGCGTGCATGGTGTGAATGATACATGTGTATGACTGGAGGTTTCTTGTGTCCCCCTAAGCCATGTCTTGGTGTTTGCAGCCTGTTCTAGCCTGACACAGGGGGCGGGGCCTTCCTTTCACCTTCTCACAATCATGGACAGCGGTATTGACTTAAGCTACTGACTGCTCCGCTGATTTAGGTCTCTACATAGAGAGTGAAGTTCATACCACTTGTCTCTTGTTTTTTTTTCCTGCCAGTCACCTTTTCATGTTTTTGTAGTGGTAACGGTGTGTTTCATCTTCAAAAAAGGACAGTGATGTTCATTCCACTGATCTTATTTTCCTAGCCTTTGGACTAAAGAGTCATGTATGAAGCTCCATAGCAATAGTAGTGCCCTTGAATTCAATTCAGCCTAGTAGAACCTTACAAATGTAATTGCAAGTCACAGTCCTTACACGCTGTCATGAATCAAAAGCCGTATACAGAAATGACACTTTTTAGTCCTAGTACACTGGAAGTGGGTTTACCCTAACATAGGTGGCCAGGGGTGGGAGTTGTGTTTACAGGTTTCGCCGTGCACACTCCGCAGAGATTTTTTTAAGGGACTGGAAGTAATACACTCAAGATGGCCCAACTCTGGATTTATACACTCTGTTTTGGAGGCGCCGGGGTCAGCTGGTTCTTAAGTAGGGAGAAACTGTAGTGACCCAGTACATCATCCTGGTCCCCTCCATAAATGTCACACGTTTGTCTTATGTGGATGCACTGTGCAAGCGTGTCTTGCTATTTCCAGTGTGTGTGTTGTACAGCTGAAGCGCTTGAGGTTAATTTCTAATAAAATCCAAAGCCTGCATGTAAATGTATCAAGTATGTCCTGTCACCTGGTATGAGAGAGCTTATAAATGTGAGTGATTGAGAGAAAGGGTTCCATCTTCTGGAGTTGAGAGAGTCTAAAGTACAGAGCCACATGGGGGCACCTTCAGCCTTCATGTGGTGAAGATGGAAGAAGAGGAGTGATCTCCTGTACCAAATGTGATTGAATGTTAATGGAGTGAGCCCCAAGAGAGAAAGAAGGCATTTGTAAGTAATAACTTTCCTTCAAGGCCGGTGCAGAGGTACTATCTACTCTTCTATTTTCCTATGTGGCCGTCTGAAGTTTGGCTCACTGCGTAGAGGTACACTCTTTATTTGTCACATTCATGCATCTCCAAGGCTGGGTGGAGGTACTACAAGATAATAATTTCTGTTCACATATGTGCGTCTTTGAGCCTGTAAGAGCCGAGTGGAGCTACTAATCTCTGAAGTCTATTGATTTGCCTGCACTGTGAAGTCTTTGATTGAACTGCCTTGTATTGTTTATTCTTTATTCAAGTAAAGTTTATGCTGGGCTCTGACCATTCCCAGAGACCTGTGGTACTAAAGAACTGTCTGTGGCTGCATTGCTTATCTGCCGATGGGCATATCGGTGCCAGTGTTGGAACGGTGGTGCCAGGCGTGACAATTACCGCCCTGTTATCTAGTTTGGTGGGCATTCGTTATCCTAGGGGTGTCAGAGGTAGGCTGCAGCGCTACCCTGGCCAAGGCTGTGGGTGTCCCTCCGGGATGGAGCATGGTAAGTGCTGCCATGACAAGCCAGCATTATACCCTTCCAGCTCCCCGTGTCTGTCAGGTTTCCGGGGTCTCCCTATGGGACATTGCACCATCTTTAAAGTAATTCTAATATACATAACAGTAACAAACTGACAATCTGTAATGGAAACTATCATATAGTGGTCTAACAAAGCAGGAACATTGCAGTCTGTAGGAGGAGGTTATGTTCCGATTAAGCCGGTACAGCCGTGTCCTCATCCACATGAACATAATGAACATTCTTAACTGAGTGATTTTAGAGAAAATTGTATTAATTGAAGTTAACAGAGTTATTCTTCTTCAGCTTGCTGGAAGCTGGCCAACGTCTAAAGAGAAAACCTGACTGGGAAATAATTAAACTATCACTGACCGTGTGCACATAACATTAAAAAGTTAAAAATATTAGCAAATCTATCTGAAGCGACTGGCACTGTTGAGCGAAGGACAATTCTAGCTGCAGAATATTAAAATAGACATTTCTCATGTGTCTACAAATCCGGTGCCTCCTGAAGCAATGACCAGCACTTTCCATGAATAGACCCCTCGGTGTATGACAGCCTAGACAGCTCACTTGGTCTATGTTCAGCCTAGACAGCTCACCATGCATTAGGTCCGTCATATCTAGGTAGTCTTATGAACTGTTCCATGCTGTCCCCACCATACATCTCTAACCTAATATGAGACACGAAAAGCTTCAAGGACTGCGGAATAAGTTGGCGCTATACAAATCAAGATTATATATATAAAGGACTGAAATAATCGTCTCCAACAAGCCTGCCCAATTCCCACTTCAGCAACGTACAATCCCAGGCAGTAAACCGGCTTCTCCAGGGTGAAGAATAGATAACAAGTCCAAGTTTTATTAAGAATGAATTTAAAAAGAAGGAAAAAACTGCCAAGCCTATGTTCTGCCCGCTGACCCGGTTCGGACAAAAGTGTTCTTATAGTGTCAGAATAGCAGATTTCCATTTTATTTAAAAAAGCATAACCAATAAGACATAAAGAGGAAGGTCACATGACGCACAATTGTTACCTCCCACTCACGTTGAAAAGAAATTCCCACATATCAAACAGAAAAAAGTAACATGCTTACTAAGCCTGTATGATAACCCAGAAGTATCCCAAACGGGGCCACTAAAAGTAATGACAGAAAGATACAGAAGCCCATAGTCTATTGCAAAACAAGCCTGATCAGAGTCCACAGGTCAAAGACCTCAACCAAACCTTGTTTTCAGGAATGGGTAGTTCCCAGGTCATGTGATATGAAATGTAGTTATGATCTGGTAGAAGCAAGGTGTAAGGGTGTGCTGCTGGGATCTGTGGTTCAACATGGGTTTCCAGAAGCGCAGCCCCACAGGTGGGAGTTGATTGAGCTTGCTGGGTCTGAATTTTCCCAGCCAGCCAATACCCCCAGACCTGCTGCTCATATATACCAGCTCCTCTGCTAGAGGCTGCTGGGCTTTCCTCTGTTTGTTTAATGTGATCAGTGTAAACAGTGTCCTGTTCCTGCATGTCTGTGCAGGGTGCCAGACATGAGGTGTGAACAGTCCTGTTCAGGGTGCATGGTGTTCATTGTTGTATGCAAATTCCTAGCTTGTTGGTGTAAGCTGTGTTCAGTCCTGCTGTGTTTCATCTGTCATCTAGGTCTAGGTAGGTCCCTAGGTTACAGCACAGGGCCGTCCTTATTGGGATGATCGCCCCACATGCAGGCAGGTTTCATGTGTAAGTTGTCTCGTTAGAGTAGGGACCTGCGAGACAAGGACCCTTGAAGTAGGCTTAAGTATCTTGGCCAAAATACAGACCAATATCTATTTACATCAGTTTATGCATGCGGGTATTCTTGGTCATGTTTTGGGCATTTCTCAGTGTGTTATGTCTGTCCATGAGTTCTGTCCGCTGTTTCCGAGTTTCGCCATTTCGGGAGTATGAATGACATGACAGAATTTACACGTACTCAGATAGGGAGTGACTAGATTAACAGAATGTACACATTTCAGGTGGGAGGTATGGGCGTCGTTTTGGGCCCCTCCTCTGTGTTTGTGGTATGTCTGTCCTTGAGTCCCATTTTCAGTTTGTTTTGTTTTCTTGTGTGAACTGGACTTAACACAAGGTGGATCACACAGTACTGAGAAAGCCAAGTCTTGCTTTACAATATGTATTGCAAACTGTGTAGTAAGAACCAGATCAAATGACAAATGTCATAGAACTGGCAGAAGTGGAAAGTCGCATGATATGGGGAAATGACTGTCCAATCAAGAGCTGGATAGCCTAGTCATATGATACAGACTAAACTGTAACATAAAACCTATTGATTCAAACCTCATTAAAGGGGCAATATCCAATAGTACATGAGGAGTTTAGCTCTGTGAACAAGGGCAGGGGGTGGGAGCTTAGCAGAGCTAGTCACACTAGCTCCCGCCCCCTCCCATTGCAGACAGCTGGCAGGGGGCAGAAAGGAGAAGAGAAGGGGGAGGGAGTTTAGCGGTGACTCTGGTATACTCCCTCCCTTCTCCGCCAGTTGCCATAGGCTAGGAGCCTATGGCAGTGGCTGCTGTATTCCGGCCTGAATGCGCACCATATATGCTATCTTCGCCTGCTGGACATTTTTTCTGCATTGGGAATATGCCCATCTGAACTGATGCATTGGAAACCAATGCATCAGATGGGTAGCGTATATCGGCCGGCCATGAAAACGCGGACGATATTCGTTCTCGTGAAAGAGCCCTAAGGCCGGGAACGTCATTCAAGTGCTCCAGAATTCATGTTTTTAATTTCCCAGTGCCGAAACCCACATAAATCAAGATGGCGACGGGAACACTGACTGATATGAACGGTATTACGACTATTACAGTTTAAATACATCTGGTAAAGGTTTGCGCTGGCTACATCCGTAAATGCCTTCACACTTATCAACATATCAAGAATTGTCAAGTGGCAACATTAAGAGCAGCTGCAGATGATTCCTTCACAATCCACATTACACATCAAGGAACTTGGTGAAAACTGGCAAAGTACAACCTACAAGAGTACAAACAGAAGGGCTGCAACAAGGCAAGTGATAAAAGCACCAACCTTACCTGCTCATCTTCCAGTAAAATCAGACCAACAATCACAACGTTAATGTTCCCTCCTATGGTTCCATCCTTGAACAAAGCGGACACCTGAAATACAAGGGATTGGATCTTTGCATTACAGACGGGAGTACAAAGTGTGACGAGATTCACGTTTGGGGCATATAGAATTAAATGTATGAACCTACATGCTGCGTACATACTTTATGCGATTAGTTGTCATTGTACAGAAACGTTTGCATATATACTAAATATAAGCACTTCATTTGCATATATACTAAACAAACTTCATTTGCATATATACTAAACAAACACTTCATTTGCATATATACTAAACATAAACACTTCATTTGCCATTGAGTATTGTGGTAGAAGATTTAATTTAATCACTGTCACAAAATGGGAATTTGGATATTTCTATCCATAATCAAATCTATCTTTGTGACGTATTCCACTGATACAGTATAAGCAGAACCTCAGAATTCATGTTTCATTGCGGCGTGTAAGACTTCACATACCATCATGCACAATATTGGTGGGTCGGTGAATGTTGTGCAGCTAATAAAATAAATAACTGAAAGGGACTGTATCACACGCATGTATACTGTGGCAGAGTGGCCACTGGATTAGCATGTTTTGGCCACTGGGAGTTAAAGAACAAAAAATGTCTGGCAGGGAATTTGTTTTCCCTGTGTTCTGGGCTATTAATGAGTTAATTAGCAGGCAGGTGAGAGGGTTCAATAAGACCTGGCTGAGCCCCTTCCAAAAAAAAATCACTTGCAACATTCAACCTGGGAGCCGTACGGCAGTGACTGTGGTGCAGGAAAGGGTAAGAGATGCACCCTGCACAGTACTATTGAGTGCTAGGTCTGACAGAGGGATGCTAAATGTGTTAGCGAGTGGCCAGATGGCCAGGGTTTATGTTATATTGTTGCACTCCATGTGAAATGTTTGCCTTGGAACCTGATTTGAACATAAACTCAATATGTTTGAAGCATTTCATGTGTGCTGCATCTATCTTATGAGGGCAAAGCCAGCAAACAGACAAGTGTTATGACATCTATATATATGGACCCAGAGGATTCATAATTAGAGATGAGCGAGCATACTCGTCCGAGCTTGATACTCGTTCGAGTATTAGGGTGTTCGAGATGCTCGTAACTCGTAACGAGTACCACGCGGTGTTCGGGTTACTTTCATTTTCTTCCCTGAGAAATTTGCGCACTTTTCTGGCCAATAGAAAGACAGGGAAGGCATTACAACTTCCCCCTGCAAAGTTCAAGCCCTATACCACCCCCCTGCAGTGAGTGGCTGGTGAGATCAGGTGTCACCCAAGTATTAAAATCTGCCCTACTCTATATGCGCTCAATGGGGCCGGCGGCAGCAGGTTCCACTGAAAGCAATGGGCTGCCGGCGATCGCGGGATGAATTGTCGGGAAGGGCTTAAATATATAAGCCCTTCCCTGCAATTCATCCAGAAATGTGTTGAAATAAAAATATATACCGTATATACCGGCGTATAAGGCGACGGGGCGTATAAGACGACCCCCCAACTGTCACCTTATACGCCGGGAATACAGCGGAGCAAAGAATAAAAATCATTACTCACTTCTCCTGGTGTTCTGCGCCGCTGCTGCAGGCTGTCGCTCCCTCCTGGTTCCCGGCAGAGCATTGCTTTCTCTACGAAGGGCTTTAAATCCCCGCCTCCAGAAACACACGTGCCTTCAGCCAATCACAGCCAATGACAATGATGTCATTGAATG
The DNA here is from genome assembly GCF_035609145.1 of Eleutherodactylus coqui. NCBI lineage: Eukaryota > Metazoa > Chordata > Amphibia > Anura > Eleutherodactylidae > Eleutherodactylus > Eleutherodactylus coqui. The sequence continues at coordinate 6,603,925 of NC_089845.1, read as the reverse complement.
GCTGTGATTGGCTGAAGGCACGTGTGTTTCTGGAGGCGGGGATTTCAACCACTGCATCCAGAAAGCAATGCTCTGCCGGGGACCAGGAGGGAGCGACAGCCTGCAGGAGCGGCGCAGAACACCAGGAGAAGTGAGTAATGATTTTTATTCTTTGCTCCGCTGTATTCCCGGCGTATAAGGTGACAGTTGGGGAGTCGTCTTATACGCCGGTATATATTTTTATTGTAACACATTTCTGGATGAATTGCAGGGAAGGGCTTATATATTTAAGCCCTTCCCGACAATTCATCCCGCGATCGCCGGCAGCCCATTGCTTTCAGTTGAACCTGCTGTATTGAATTCAATGGGCAAACATCGTTCTTCTCTGCCACAGCTTTTACAGCTATGGCAGAGGAGAACGATCTTTATGCTGACAGTGCGGGGGGGGGGGGGGGGGCACTCTTGCCGCTATTGTGGCTTAATAGTGGGACCTGGGAACTTGAGATGCAGCCCAACATGTAGCCCCTCGCCTGCCCTATCCGTTTCTGTGTCGTTCCCATCACTTTCTTGAATTGCCCAGATTTTCACAAATGAAAACCTTAGCGAGCATCGGCGATATACAAAAATGCTCGGGTCGCCCATTGACTTCAATGGGGTTCGTTATTCGAAACGAACCCTCGAGCATCGCGAAAAGTTCGTCCCGAGTAACGAGCACCCGAGCATTTTGGTGCTCGCTCATCTCTATTCATAATCCATTTTAATTTTCTGATTGCAGACTTTTATTCTATTTCCTTTAAAGCAGGCACCTACTGATTTACATGGAGGGCTGTGGGCCTGATGGTCACAGTGCATGGAGGGGAGGTGTAGCAGGGCTATCCCCATCACCTACGATCAGTGGTGGCTCCTGTCTCACCTGCCTCCAGACTTATCATAGAACGGTTAGTTTTCATTCTACTCCTGCCCTTAAATACAATGCTTGCTGCACCTTCACTTCGATCAGCTATTCTGCTGAATCCTCATGTTAAGCCCATTAATACACAAATCATCCGTCTCGGTACAATTGTAACAATCCGTCCATTATGAAATATCCCACAGCGTTTGCCTTAACCTGGTTATGCCCACTCTCATTCATGCGCAGTAACTGGAGCAATTCTCAATATTTCTCCAATTATCAAGTATTTGTTATGGCAAAGTTCAGCAGGCAGACGGTGCAAAAGTCATTTTCCCAAAAGGTGTCTCATCTGAAAGAACTGCACTCGTACCATGTTTAGTATCGTCAGCACGTAGGTAGTAATGTTCTCGTGGCCGTGATTTTGCATCATTTTCCGATCAACGACAACAAGGGTCTCCACATTTAATTGGTTGTTCCTCTGTGGTTTTATCGGTGACCGTTTAGCTCTGCTTGGGTGTCTGTATTCATCAGGTAAAATGTAATTCTCATCGTTGGGGGGCTGAGGCATATCTGGGGAGAAGAGGAAAACCGGAGAAAATCATACAGAAGCTTCGTTTTAACCAGGAAGAAATTCCTCCCCCAAATAAAAATTCAGCAACTTCAATGAGATTCTGCTTCACTCCTGGCACATATACAACCGTGACTTAAATGATAACGGAGCTTTCAGCTAAGTTACCATATAGCAGTAGTAAAAATGAACAGAAGAATCTTTGAGATGTGTTATCAAAGACAAATTCCTCTTTCTGCACTTATCAACGACCTTTACTATTCTTTCTCCCTCTAAACTGTACACTCCCTCTGAAAAACTACTAATATCCATCTTGGTAGACGAGACTGCCAGCGAGCTCACTGACTGATAGAATAATGTGCTGTCCATAGAAGTCTATAGACAGAGGAGGAGCTGAATGAGTGACATACAGATTATAGCACCATTAGTAAGTGTTTTACTGTCTCACAGCTACTAAATTCACATTTACACTGCTCAGTACTTCTCTCACTAGGCAACAAAATGTTTTGTCTTTTTTTGTGTCCAGGAAATCGGTGGTATATTCACATTTATTTAGATAACAAACTAATGGTTATTAACAGTTATTAAGCCAAAACTTCAATTGTCACATTGCTGACTAAGGCCGTCTGCAGACGGGCGAAAATTCTGCGGCGGGATTACCGCCGCTGGAAGCCTGCATAGGATTGAGTTAAACGCAATCCCATGCAGATGGCCGCGGTTTGGCCGCACAAAATCTCGCGCGGCAAACAAACCGCAGCATGTTCTATTTCTATGCGGGGCTTGTAGAGGCCCACACAGAAACGTTACTCACCCGCCGGCTCCAGTCTGCACATGCGCTGGCTGCCCAGCTGCGGGGCGCGGGTGAGTACGCGCTGCTCTCTGCAGGCGCTCGGGTCGGGTCCCGTGGCGAGAATCCTCGTTGCCGGATCCGACTCAGCCCTCTGCAGGCGGCCTAAGATATCTGCAGTGCAGGTTGATCATGCATGTGTAGTAATTATTTTGTATGCTAAAATAATGCTGTTGGGTTTTTTTTCCATCTGTAGATAAATCGGTGGTTATTTGAATCCAGTACGGCATCAAAAGGTTGTAAATATCCTGCAGACGCTTTATGTATGCAGAGAGTTCATCAAGACATGGGAAAAGCAGCCCTCTATGGCAACAACGGCAAAAATGAATGCAGCTTACAAAGTATATTGTGGGATGGCTGTGAGTGATAAAGATAAGTCATGGGAACCCCACTTCAGCTGCGATAATTGGAAGAAAACTCTTGGAAGTCGGTTCAGAGGCGAAAATAGAGCCATGAAGTTTGCAATACCAGGAATTTGGCGGGAGCCAAGCGATCATTCCCCTAACTGCTATTTCTGAATGGTAGATCCCTTCAAACGTCAAAGTGGAAAAAATGCAGTTGCTGCGACGTGTCCAAACATTCGTTCGTCTCTGGCCCCCGGTACCACATTCCTCTGATCTCCCCTTTCCGAAGCCTCCACAGAGCATGCATAGTGTGCAGACGTGCTCAGAACACATCAGCTCAGACAGTGAAGATGCAAATGATCCTTTCCATGCCGGCAAAGAGGACAGGATGTTAATAATTTGGTCTTACTAAAGCAGAAATTCTGACACCCAGGGTGAAACAGTGGAACGTGCTGGATGATAGTGTGCAAGTTACAAGTCAAAGAACACGTCATCAAATGTTTTTTACCTTCTTCACCCTTCAAGATGGACTCTGTTACGGCCATGACATGATAGGTCTAGTCCGTGAACTTGGGATATCTTGTAACACACAGAATTGACGCCTTTTCATCAACAGTTCTTCCAAGAGTCTGAAAGCAGTTCTGCTCCACAATGGAAATCAACTTCCATCCCTTCCAGTGGCTCACTCTGCACCTCTCAAGGAGGAGTACAGTAGTGTTTAAAGGGGTTGTCCCGCGCCGAAATGGTTTTTTTTTTTTCAATAGCCCCCCCGTTCGGCGCGAGACAAACCCGATGCAGGGGTTTAAAAAAAAAAAACGGATAGTACTTACCCGAATCCCCGCACTCCGGTGACTTCTTACTTACCTTGCGAACATGGCCGCCGGGATCTTCACCCTCGGTGGACCGCAGGTCTTCTGTGCGGTCCATTGCCGATTCCAGCCTCCTGATTGGCTGGAATCGGCACACGTGACGGGGCGGAGCTACGCGATGACGCGTAGAAGGGGGCGGAGCCAGAACTTCGCTGCTGCCGAGACCCAAGAGAAGGGAGAAGACCGGACTGCGCAAGCGCGTCTAATTTGGCGATTCAACCATTTTAGACTGCGAAAATTAGGCGGGCTCCATGGAGACGAGGACGGCAGCAGCGGAGCAGGTAAGTGAAAAAACTTTTTATAACTTCCGTATGGCTCATAATTAATGCACAATGTACATTACAAAGTGCATTAATATGGCCATACAGAAGTGTATACCCCAACTTGCTGCCGCGAGACAACCCCTTTAATTCCTGTTGCAAGTTCTGAAGTACAATCAGTATGGTTGGGAGGTAATTGGAGACTTTAAAATTGTTGCTTTCCTAATGGGTCTTCAAGGTGGTTTCACAAAGTTTTCTTGCTATCTTTGTGATAACGGAGCCAAAACTGAACACTACCATCGATGAGACTGGCCGGAATGTATTGACTTCACTGTTGGACGAAGCGTTCCATATTTTTTTAGCATGGCCCCTGCGCAAGGATGACACGCAAATTCGACTGTCGTAGAATTCCTTCCTTTGCGGAACCACGCCTTACTCAATTTGGAATGTTTACAGCCCTCCATATTAATTCTGAATTGATAATGCGCATAAGAAGTTCCCACACTGACACGATGTTCAGCATGCATAGCTTCCTCAATTCTAACTTTAATGATCGGCGTGTAGCCTATTTTAAGAGTTTAACAAATCCGCCCATCTGGGCAGGTCAAAGATTACATGCATACAACGTATTGTTTAATTATTGGATAAGCATCTTGCAATTCTTCCATCCTCCGGTCATCTGTGATTGGCCATCAGGGTCAGGATGAAATGAGTGGGTTGTCTTGGAGCCACGTGGGGTTCCTTCGATATGATTGGATGTTACATCATGAACTATAAATTGCACAAACCTCCCATGTTATTTGCATACGTTTCCAGTAAAGTCGCTGGGGAAATTTCTGCGGTTGTCCATGTCTGATTCCTAGTTCCGTATTAGTGCATGCAGCTGGACAGTCAAATATATTTATACATGTTGGTTACGGGCTAAATTGCTAAATTCAATCTTTGTCAGCAGAGTTTTATAAAACAGATATTTCATATAAGCGGAAGTACCTATTGCATAACTTGTAGCAAGACCTTATATTTGTAGCAAGACAGAAATATGTATACAGAATGTTCAATTGACAACTGTCTACTGCCAAAGCCCACCGATCCATAATATAGGAATACTGGACTTCCACCACAGACCCCCCTTGAAACTATCTGTTTCACTAAACTCGCCCTGCTCCGTCCCACCCCAATCCCCCACCGCTGACCCTAGACTCGCATTGCGTTGTAGACGACTAGGCCTACTACTGCCATGGGGGTATAGGATGGTTCGACATCATCACATTCTGGATCCATGATGACGACGGTTGCGCTGACAGTGGGCTTTTTGTTGGACATCGTAGTGGGACAGGTGGACCAGGCAGTCATCAGGGTCGGAATACACTGTATGCAACGACAAACAGAAATTAGAATGATTCCTATAAAGGTGACAAATATAATCAGGTTAGGAGAGGTGCGACTTTTACTATCTCAGGTAAACACTGCATAACTTGTATAGAACCCCGCCTTCTTGACGTTACCTCGATTCATCAACAAGAGTGCAAAATCAGGACTATCTAATTACTGATCAATATGACTGAACCCCTGTCTCATTAGTAAGTGCATTATCATATATATTAGTCTGGAAGGAAAGAGCTACAAGGTGATTATTCCCACTTCCCTTTTCCAGAGGCGGCAAGGTAACAGGACCAGGGCCGTTGTAACACCGGCATGTTGTGTGGACATAAGCAGAGTGCACTGCAGATAAAATAAAGCAAAGTCTTAGCAAAACCCTATCACAGTGTTCTAAATACACAATGTTCCAAAACTTATTTTCCTATATTTTTTCCTTCTCCTGTTAGGTACCTAACTGAGGAAAACAGACTAAGGTTAGCTCTTTTTAGTTAGTGCGGTCAGCTTCTTAATGGCAACTGCGTTTTTACCTGTGGGTCACGTTTTGTCTGGAATGTAGGTACATGTCTCCCCTATCATCTTACAGACACTCCCTTTTTTGGCTAAAATCGTACCTAGTGCCATTCTATTTTGGAAAGTCGTAGTCGAGGTAGGTTCTATTGGTCGACTAGTCCCTATAAGGCGTCTCTAGTATAATTTATAAACCGCTGTTAATTATAATAAACATAATTAATCCAGTCAACATTTATTTACCCTAATGATCGGGAAAATGGACTCGAATCTAGTTTTAACTTGGTCTCTAATTTTTAAAACTTGTCAGGTACCCCCCTTGGCTATCCTATGATGTCAATGTATACGTGTAGATCAAAACTATCACCAGGAGCCTCTCTTCTCGCTCTAGCATAATGTTACAATACTAATAGCGTGCACAGGTACGCACGGCGTGGGACTCCCTAATCTTCACCCACACCAATGTCCCTCCTGGAGATAGTCCTAATGGTGAACACGTCCAGTTCGCCTCACCCTTGCGTCAGGGTTTTCCCACTGCCCGTAAGTCCCTACTCCTAAAAGGGGAGGGATCCCTACCTCACCTCAGAAGGAGGCCATGGATTCCCTGGGCTTATTTCCGGGCATCCATACCCTCTATCTGTACGAGTTAACACCCCACAGGGTGTGCCCTCGCCGGAACCTAAGGTCTTCTGCACTTTCCCTAGGCAAATGGGAAGTCCACTGACAGTCCATCTTATGAGACTGAGGCAGGCGCAGTGCAGTACTGGTACATTTCTCCATTCTTCTGGTAACGTACCTGGTTGGCATTATCGGAACTGGCTCTTCATCTTTTTCAAACAAGGGAAACATTGGTCACATTAAAGGGAGAATACACGTACAGGAAATTACATACCCCACCTCTTCCTGCGAAAATCATATCCACGGCCACTCTATTTTGGAACGCCATGGATGCAGTGGGCCCTAACTGGTTAGCTAACCCTTGCAAAGCATCTCTGGTGTAGTTTACAAACCTCTGCTCATTGTAAGAGATATAATTCATCCAATCTACATTATTATTAACAGTGACAAAAGCAAATGAGGAATCAAAACCTGCTTTAACCTGATCTCTAGAATTAAATTAATCTGTAGACACTCATCTGTAGGACCTGGGGAAAGCAGAGACTGCAGAATGCATTACTAACAATTCCTTTGGAGAGGCCTATGACAAAATTAACAAGAAAATCATTCCCCAAATTCAGCTTCTGTGGCATGTATCCTCCTAAGAAAAAGAAAAAGTAATGAAAGACACTCAATTCAAAATTTACCCATTTTCTCTATTGCCTTTCGTATCTACTTTCCCCCTACTCCGTGGATGGTAGGGTGTGTGAAAAGCCTGGAATATACCCCAAAACAGACATGATGTGTTGCATTATTTCACCTGTGAAGTGTGTACCTTTGTTCGACTCAATTACTTCTGGTACCCCATATCTGCAGATTACCTCATTCATGAATTTCTGTGTGGTTATCTGCTCATTTACCTTAGTATCCGGGTGGGCCTCCAACCTGAAAAAGACTCGAGCAACAACAAGCACATGTTCATACTCCCCAACAGGTGTGAGCTGAATGTGGTCAAATTGGCAATCTCTGAAATGGGTAGAGTGGTCAAGGCAAGTGTTATATGGCCACCTTACTTCTGTCCGGACTCGCACATGGCAAAGATCATGCTAACTGGACAAATGATGCAGCAGCTACAGAGAACCCAGGTGTCACCCATTCTTGTTCAGTGTCGCCGTCATCGCTGCTTTCGATTCTGTATACCAGCTGGGCCATCATGGGGAACAGGGACCTCTGTAGGCAAGTTCTGTTGATTGTTCGCCATACGCCGTCCTGTGCTGTTGCTCCCGTATTTTAGCCCATCTGCTTTCCTCGTTGACTTGTAACTGTAAAGTCCTTGACATCTCAAAGTCCAAAGGTTTTATCAAAGTCCAAAGGTTTTATCAAAGTCCAAAGTCTTATCACTGGCTCATGCTGTCAGTATCTATTCTTCTTTCTTCCACGGCTTGAGGGCCGCTGCCTTTGCTGTGTTGTCGGCGAGGGTGTCATCTCTCGCTTCTCCGTTGTAGAAATCGGTGTGGATTCTCCATTGCCAGGTAGTAGTAGTAGGGTTTCCATGAGACTCTGCACCGCTGCACCATTCTTAATTGGCTGTCCTACTGAGATAACAAGCTGTCTGGCCTTCCATATTGGGCCATAATCATGAGCTATGCCAAATGCATTCCAGGAGTCAGTGTAAAAAGTTGCCGACTTACCTTCTACCACTCCACACGCCCCAGTGAGGGCCTCCGGTTCCGCTTCTTGCCCTGAGACATGCGGAGGCAGAGCTTCTGCGTTTAGGACATCTTGTTGTGTGACCTCTGCATATCTGGTTCGGAATCATCAATCCTCACCCTGATACCATCTACAAAAGAAAACTCAAAATATGCATCATTAACAGTGTGTACATCACTACAATAATGCTATTTAAAAAAATAGCTGATCCGCCATACTCAAATCACCTATGCCTCCCCTCCCCCCAGGAATACCTGATTAAAAGAAGAGTGGCCGGATTCAAGGTATTACAACATTGGGAAGCCCAGAGCAATATTGGGGGAGGCATGGAAAGAGCACATTGTAGTCGGATCTAATAGGCCAGAGATAAGTGCTTGGGTTGCACTTGCATGAGTATGTTCTGGGTGTCATTTGGGGTGTGGACCACTAGGGGGTAGTCCAATACCAACTTAGAAGATTTGTCAACCATTGCCTGTACTGCTGCCACCGCAAAAGCAGATGAGGGAGCTCCTCAAGTCACTGGATCCACCCTCATGGCTGTGGTTGTCCTTCGTGCTTTTGTGTCAATACTGTCATATAGGCGGCAGTATGAAACAAGGCCCAGAAAGGTGCGGAATTTGGCAACGGGTGTATGTACAGGTATGGCCTGCAGAACTTGGTTAGTCCTTGGAGGCCTCCAGGCCCTACAGCCTTCTGCAAGAGAAATTAACAGTGAAATTGTGGCCGGTTGGCATTTTTTTCCTAAGCATCAGCACACAGCACCTAACATGTGTGGCTGACCCTTCACCCTTTTTTTTTTTTTTTTTTTTTTTTATCTAGGGGGATACTGCTTGACCCAGGGGTGTGTATCTGGGTCTCGTGTATATCATCATGGTCGATACATTCAATTTCCCTATGCCTGTCTTGTGGTGTCCCATAATTTGTCAGGAACCGTGGAAAGCTGAGTTTGGGACAGGAGAAAAAACAAAACTTTTTCTTCTGGCTATCTATGATTCTTACCCCCTCCTTGGATAAGAGACGTGTTCTTGCATCATCTAGCTCCACCCCTCTGAGTGTGGCTAATCACTTACTTCCTTATTCCCTCATTCAATGTTTGGCAGTCCATGGGTACACATCACAACCCAATAAAGATAAAGTCTTATGCACCACACAATTTACATTTTACAAATTACGGGTCAATCCTGTGGATACCTGGCCTTATCGTTACCTGCTTGTTTCCTATTCCTTGGCTTCTCTACTGTAGTTTATTTATTTATTTTATATTGTCTGTGAACATACGTTACTTGTGCTGGGACTACAGGGCAAGCAACTTCCTCTTTTTAGGTCTCTTACTCATGTGACAGCCCAGCGACAGGATTATAAGGGAGATAACGGGAGTACGTGGCTAATTTTTACTTCTACAACAGTAGACAGTTGTCCCAGACTTCCGGCAACTGGGCAGATGCAGTCTTAGATGCCGGGCATCTCCATCTGATTGGTAATGTACTGCAATTCTCTCTATTCACTAAGCTGGTGTCTTTGTATATTAATACAGACGCCATTGCAGCCCACCTTCACTTCCTCTTTTCTGACACTTAGAGAAATTCTAACGTCTAATGCATAAATCACATATATTATGTTGTAACTTCTGTCACAGCGGTGGTTACAATTGAATTGGGGACTAAACACCTATTGGGGACTTGGCAAACATAGACGTATTTTCTTGTGGGCACGGTGTATTGGGATTTGGTGGGCTACGCAGTCTGTATTCTTAAGAGTCCCCTCAGGATGTGAGTGGCATACAACTTTTTACATTTGTATGACGGATGTATTTGTCTGAAGGATTAGGTTACATAACAAGCCATCCGCAGTAGTTTTAACATCCAACAGTAGTTATTTATTACAGCACAGGAATTGCTCCGCTTCTATTAAGAGTTCCACTTCCTCTTTTTAAATGTAGTTAGCAGCTTTTTTTTTCTTTCTCCAAACACACTTACGGGCACAAGCCTATGCTTCTATGCTATTATTAACGTTTAACAATTCGAAGGCAATATAGTTTAGTAGTCTGTCTTTTACTAGAAGGGATCCAATAATGCAACCTAACCTATAAAGTCCAAACCCACAGCGCGCCGCTGTGTACGGTGCATTATCTTGGCTATAACCCAGCCAATGCATTCTCATTGCTAACACTCCCTTCTTACAGTTTAGCAGGACTGATACTAATTCTATATGACCAACAAACAAACTATTCCTATACAACAACTCAGCAGGATTAGCTCTACACAACAAACAAGCACACTAACTTTATATAGGTAGGACACACAGAAAGATTGCTTGATTAATCAATGATAACTTGACTCTCCACCCCTTCCACACTTTTCTGGAGGGTGTAAGAATTAACCTTGGCTCATTGTTTGCTGCCTTGCAATTTCAATCATGGCTGCCAAATTCATGATTATAGAAGTCTCCTCAGACGCCGGACACAGTATGCCCCGCCCTAGAGTCTCTAGCATTTCTGTCGCTACACAGTTTATCAATCTACCCTCAGACGGAGGGATCTACTCGTGGACATTTAAACAATAAACAAATATTTGTGGACACACACAAGTAGACAGACAATTAGACGGAGCACCAGTACGGCTGGCTTAGTCTAAACTGCCCCTCGGGATACTGTCTGATAGCTCCCTTCTCCCGGACCCTACAAGCAGGCCTAGCAGGAGCGGAAATCCCATATCAGACTTTTCTCTGGCAGTCTCTCCCTCCCTGGGCCCTCCAAACGGGCCTCAGGACTGCTGAGTCTCTGCGACAGGCCACCTGAACGGCTCCCTCCTCCCTCAGGAGTGGAAACACCCCGTACAGGCCCTCCCGGGGGCAGCTATTGATGTCACCAATTAACTAGTACTCTCAAGACAACAGGCATGTAAACATTCCTTTATATCTTATGACAGGTTCTTATCATGTGATCGAGACTTAAAGAAGTACCTGTCGATCGGGTCCAAATTATTCGGCCTGGCACGGCACATAGGCGAGCCTGAACTTAGCCACACAGGTATAGATAATTAATTTATCTCACCGTGTTCTGATGATATTTTGGGCCCACCAAGTCCAAGGTCGCATATGTCCGTGTCTTCTGTCCGAATTCTATGGAACCTGTCGATCACATCCCCGTACGGGCCACCACTGTCGTAGAATTCCTTCCTTTGCGGAACCACGCCTTACTCAATTTGGAATGTTTACAGCCCTCCATATTAATTCTGAATTGATAATGCGCATAAGAAGTTCCCACACTGACACGATGTTCAGCATGCATAGCTTCCTCAATTCTAACTTTAATGATCGGCGTGTAGCCTATTTTAAGAGTTTAACAAATCCGCCCATCTGGGCAGGTCAAAAATTACATGCATACAACGTATTGTTTAATTATTGGATAAGCATCTTGCAATTCTTCCATCCTCCGGTCATCTGTGATTGGCCATCAGGGTCAGGATGAAATGAGTGGGTTGTCTTGGAGCCACGTGGGGTTCCTTCGATATGATTGGATGTTACATCATGAACTATAAATTGCACAAACCTCCCATGTTATTTGCATACGTTTCCAGTAAAGTCGCTGGGGAAATTTCTGCGGTTGTCCATGTCTGATTCCTAGTTCCGTATTAGTGCATGCAGCTGGACAGTCAAATATATTTATACATGTTGGTTACGGGCTAAATTGCTAAATTCAATCTTTGTCAGCAGAGTTTTATAAAACAGATATTTCATATAAGCGGAAGTACCTATTGCATAACTTGTAGCAAGACCTTATATTTGTAGCAAGACAGAAATATGTATACAGAATGTTCAATTGACAACTGTCTACTGCCAAAGCCCACCGATCCATAATATAGGAATACTGGACTTCCACCACAACATCAAGTGGGAACCCCTAGTTGATCCTTGGATGATTTTGATGCCACCTCTTTACATAAAAGTCAGGCTTATGAAACAGTTTGTCACAGCTCTAGATAAAGAATTTACAGTGATGAAATATCTACTAAACTTCTTCCCGAAGCTGACTGAGGCCAAGGTAAAAGCTGGCATCTTTGTGGGACCACAAATCAACATTTCCTGACATGCTCACAGAAGTACAGAAAGCAGCTTGGAACAGTTTTGTTGCCGTGGTTCAAGGGTTCTTGGGAGATCACAAAGCAGACAACTACCATATTTTCCGGTATATAGGACGACCCCCAACTGTCAAATTATACGCCGAGAATACGCTGTAGAAAAAAAATAAAAATCAATGCTCCCCTCCCGCAGCGTGGCTGCAGGCTGTCGCTCCCTCCTCCACGCCGACAGAGCATTGATGTTATTGAATGGCTGTAATTGGTTAATGCAGCGCTGGCTTTCATTGGCTGACACTGCACTGAGTTAGCCAATCAGAGCATTAGCTTTCTGGAGGTGGGGCATTTAAGCCCCACATCCAGAAAGCAATGCTCTGTTGGCTTGGAGGAGGGAGTGACAGCCTGCAGCAGCGCTGCGGGAGGGGAGTATGATTGATTTTTTTATTTTTTTCTGCAGCGTATTCCCGGTGTAGAAGATGACCCCCGACTTTGGAGAAGAGTTTCCTGGGTTAAAATAATCATCTTATACGCCAGAAAATATGGTATATGGAGTTGGTGGAAACGATGGTGAAGTAATACCCCGCTATGGGCTACAGGATGTCACTCAAGGTTCATATCCTGGATTCTCATTTACATAAATTCAAAGACAACATGGGAGCATACTCCGAGGAACAAGCAGAAGGGTTCCACCCAGATATGCAGCTGTTTGAGTGTCGCTATTAAGGACAATACAATGAGAATATGATGTGCGACTACATCTGGGGGCCGGTCCGTGAAAGTGACCAAGTACACAATCGTCATTCTGAAAAGCAGTAGGTTTCATTTAATATTGCCACCCAAAATGAAAAAGTTACATATATTACGAAGCTGAAAATTGGAGGAATCGCCACCTTTTGGTAATCATGTGCCTTTTACTTACAGAAATGCAGATCCCATTTCGTAGAGGCCATTTTGGTAAAAGTGACGACAGGAAATGCAGGCAGCAGTTTTCAGCTTCTTTGTAATTAACTCAAATGTAAAGTGACAGTTTTATTATTAGCTGCTCTGAAACTAATTCATTAGTGGCATTCAATACGGCTTCATTTCTTGAGTAGAAAAATGCCAATTAAGCAGAAAAATTGAAAAGTGTACAAACAAGTGAAGCAGCCGGTTGCGGCATCTGACTTTGAAAAGGGATTTTTTCGTATTTTAGAATAATGTGATTTAACATCTCAAAAATGTAATAATGTGTTCCGTTCTGCAGCATTTGGGTGGAGCTGCTAAAATGTGGGCTGCTGGGCATGCAAACCAATTACATGACTGATTACGGTGCATTATAAATTATTACAGACCATCTAATGAGAAACAAATCTACGATTAGGGAGGTTAAAGAGGTTGAAGAACGTGCGCACTAATGTAACATCTCTTACTGCTAGAATGAAAAGTAAACCAACCTTCAAATATTCTGAAAAATAGCCTAGTTTGTGTAAATCTACTGACCTCTCATCAATGGTCAGAAACCCTAAACAAACCCGGTGTATTCTGACCCTACAGTCATGTGTTAAAGGGGTTGTCCGCCGCCCAAATGGATTTTTTTCCCATTAATGCCCTGTAGAGTAGAAGCATCACACACTACAGCTTTACCCATACAAATCCATATTTTGCTCACCTTTTTATTCCTTTTCTTCCCCTTATAAGGCTGGCCTGAAGAATTTTTCAAAGATGGCGCCGCTGGGTAGTTCCCATGATGCACTGCTGCCTCTCTCCCCTCAGCGTTTGCGCTCCCGATGACAACGGTCACATGACTGGAGGACCGGCGTCATAATGGAGACGCATGCTGTCATGGGGAGAGCGATATCGGGCTGTGAGTGACGGCCCGATATAGCTTTCCCTCTCAGAGTCCCTTCACTGCTTCGAATGGCACCGGCAGCTGGCCTGCTTCATTCAAAGCAATGAGGGGACAGGGAGAGCAGTGCGATCTCCTGCTACTGCTGTGACAGCTGTAGCAAGAGATTCCTTAATCTTCCCAGCATGCCCCCTCAAGGCGACAAGTCCATGCGTCAGCCCCCGACGGCGACAAGTCCATGCGTCAGCCCCCGACGGCGACAAGTCCATGCGTCAGCCCCCGACGGCGACAAGTCCATGCGTCAGCCCCCGACGGCGACAAGTCCATGCGTCAGCCCCCGACGGCGACAAGTCCATGCGTCAGCCCCCGACGGCGACAAGTCCATGCGTCAGCCCCCGACGGCGACAAGTCCATGCGTCAGCCCCCGACGGCGACAAGTCCATGCGTCAGCCCCCGACGGCGACAAGTCTATGCGTCAGCCCCCGACGGCGACAAGTCTATGCGTCAGCCCCCGACGGCGACAAGTCCATGCGTCAGCCCCCGACGGCGACAAGTCCATGCGTCAGCCCCCGACGGCGACAAGTCTGTGATAGAACCCCCCTCCCCGCCACCTGCAGGACCAATGACAGCCCGGCACACTACGCCCAGGACCAGTGACAGCCCAGCCCCCCCCCCCCTCAGACTAATGACATGCCAACACCCGCACCCCCACCCCGGAGGACCAATGACAGCCTGGTGCATGCCCCCCACCACCACCACCCCCGTGCCAAGTGACATGCATGCACCTGCACCCCACCACCCCCCCCTACCAGTGAGAGCCCGGCACCCTCAACCCCGTCCCGACCAGTGACAGCCCAATACCCCTCACCCCCCCTCCCCCCGACCAGTGAGAGCCTGGTGCTCCCCCCTTCTCCCCTCAAATTCTTACCCTGTAGCTGAGCAGCGGCAGGCAGTCACTCACTCCCTCTGGTAGCTAAAACCAGAGAGTGTATCGCGCATGTGCCGACCGTCGGCCGCGTGTCCCCTGCAAGCAGACCTGGGCTTCCTAAAGCAGCACGTGATCCCGGCAGAAGAAGCTGTACTCCGCATGCGCGAAGGAGGAGAAGCTCGTCCCCGACCAGTCAAGACCCGGAGCCAGCCCGACAAGAAGAGAAGAAGATTTGTCGTAACCATGGACGACTGGAGAAGCAACACGGGCTGGGCAACCCGCTCCCTGCACCCCTAAAGGGAAGTAAATAACTTCTGTTTGCCTAATTTTCAATGCACAATGTATATTACAAAGTGCATTGAAATGGCAAATAGAAATAATCAAATGCCTTCTTTATGGCCAGACAACCCCTTTAAGGCCCATTTAGACACTACGATTATTATCGCTCAAAAGACATCTTTTGAGCGAAAATTGTTGGGTGTTAATGTGCCCATCCTTCAGTTTTCATTGTTTGCCAGAACAACTGATAAGCAGGACTGCATGCTGTGCTCTGCCATGGAGAACTGATTACAGCAGATAACATTGTTACAGCTGTTCTCAGCTCTCAGCCCCACCAGCTGAACAGCTGATAAGCAACACTGCACACTGTCTGCTGTCCATGGTGCTGAATTCTCCACAGGAAGCTCGTGGCTGAACAATTGAGCTAATTACAGAGCTTAGACCTCCTGCTGAGTTCTGCAACAGCTCCCAGAAGCTCATTTGTATGCAAATGAAGCTGATAAAGTACTAATAGCAATAAGTGCCTATTAGTACTGTATGCAAAACAATCGCTGATCTTTCAATCTTTTAAAAGATGTGTGTGTGTAAACGGGCCTTTACTCTCGCCTACTGTGTGTAGGTAATTAAGAAGAGGAAAGTCCATCTGTTTTCTGCATGGACCGCTCTGTTCTTTATACCCAGCCTGTCATCAGGGAGCGGGATACAGCTGAAACAATAGTATCAGCTGTATCCCGCTGTAAATCCCTGATAAGGCTGATTGTCAGCACGCTGAAAGACAACGGTGAGCGACGGGATACGAAAACTGCAGGATGTCAGTGCAGCTACACACAACGATTATCGCTCAAAAGACGGCTTTTGAGTGATAATCGTTGTCTAAATGGGCCTTTACACATGAAAATCTATAAAAGACGATTATTAAATGGGTTAAAATATCACTTCTTAACTTCAGACTTGTGCGGCTGCTATTTAAATACTGTATTTTGGGGGCTATAAGACGCTCCCGGGTTTACACAACAGAAAATAGGAGAAAATATGTAAGACCAATTTAAGCGTCTCTAGGAGTCTAACAGAGGGGCTACCGGCAATAACTTGGTGTTCAGTATAGAATCGGGTTAACAGTCAGCTCCTATTAACCAGGTGTGTCCATTCAAACAATGGCACAATAAGTACATATTAGGGCTCCTTGACATGAAGGTAAAATTCCGCGCTGCCAGTGCACAGACCAATAGGTTCCTACAGAAGCGTTGTCTTGGAGGTTGTAAGGTGCACAAAACTCTGCACACCTAACAAAAGATGCCGGCTCCGAGGTGCGGGAAAGACAGTGTTGTAGAAGCCGAAATCCAACACGATACCAGGGACATAGGAAAGGAAGATTCAGTCAATGTCGACATGAATGAGTCTAGGAGACACAAAGGTTCTCCAATCCAGACTGACTTGTGACATCACAGCAGATTCTTAAATACGAGGCAGGCAGTCTTATTGGAATCTAACACCTATTGGCTCATCTTATCTCTTATACTAGTTCCATGTACATAAAGTAGTGGTAGGCAGAGCTAAGTGGGGCAGCAGGGGGATGCATCCCAACCATCATGCAGTTTACACTTTAGATACGTACATACCGGGGGAGGGATACAGAATCAGCACCTGCTACAACAGCGCCCCATTGTCTTGATGACCACTTACGTCACACAGCAAAACCTCACATCATTGAGAAAGGAGATTGCATTCCCATGTTCATAGTTAGGGAACTGAAAGCTTATGTGAAGTTAGTATACAGTAGCTGGATTTCATTTGTTAGATACTTATAATTACGTTATGTGTAACCGAACAATGTATGTTTAATATGCTTCAGCCTTTGGGCTGGTAACAGAGAAACAATAGCTTATAAGTCCTCGTACCACAATAGGACATGTCCTATCTTTTCTGTGCACTTTCCATAGGCTCCTATGGGAGCCTGGAAAGCACGTAGTCCACAACTCAGAGCATGTGAACGGGTGACTTCAGGGAGCTTGAAGCAACCCATTCATGTGATCCTCACAGCGTTGTTAGCAGCGAGCTGTGACCGCTGCTAACAGCGCAGAACTTTACGTTCATGGGAACGAGCCCTTATGTACAAACACAGCACTGCTGCATGCACATTGTATATCTGCACAACGCACACATCTCCGCAACATACCTAGCTCTGCAGCATTCACATCAACACGTACAGCTCTGCTATATGTGCAGCATCCGAGGAGCAGGCCCAATGCCTAGGAGACAACGGGGTAGACTTTGGGCCTTGTCACAGGGCTCTACCATTTCCCACCCTGGGGGTAGCATGGGACCGTCCACGTCACCGCTGGGGAAAACTTGCACAGGGGGAACCCAATATGTGGTTTACCTTTAAAGGGGTTGTCCCGCGGCAGCAAGTGGGTCTATACACTTCTGTATGGCCATATTAATGCACTTTGTAATGTACATTGTGCATTAATTATGAGCCATACAGAAGTTATCAGAAGTTATTCACTTACCTGCTCCGTTGCTAGCTCCTCGTCTCCATGGTGCCATCTAATTTTCAGCGTCTAATCGCCGGATTAGACGCGCTTGCGCAGTCCGGGTCGTCTTGTTTTCTGTATGGGGCCGATCGTGCCGGATGCCGGCTCCGTGTAGCTCCGCCCCGTCACGTGCCGATTCCAGCCAATCAGGAGGCTGGAATCGGCAATGGACCGCACAGAAGCCTTGCGGTCCACCGAGGGAGAAGATCCTGGCGGCCATCTTCAACCGGTAAGTAAGAAGTCACCGGAGCGCGGGGATTCAGGTAAGCGCTGTGCGGATTTTTTTTTAGTTCCCTGCATCGGGTTTGTCTCGCGCCGAACGGGGGGGCTGTTGAAAAAAAAAAAAACCCCGTTTCAGCGCGGGACAACCCCTTTAACAGTCCTTTGTCACAGGTGACGCCACCGTTCCTTCCTCTGCAGTAAATTGTCCACACTCTTTTAAATAGCCGTACCAGGAACAGTCAGCAGAGCTTGCTTACTTTCAGAAACTATTTACAGTCCAACCAATTGCATAAATTCACGCCAGCAGGAAACCGGTGGAAAAAAAAAATAAAAATCACAAAGTGGTGCGACAGGGAGGAAAATCACAGGATAGCAGAGGAAACTACAGTCCCAGTTATCTGTAGGGTTCTGGTTTCTGTACAAACGTCTTTACACTCACCAGCTCTCTACCGGTCGGCACTCACATTTGGCAGGCACTCTGCGCTGCTTGGCGGTTCCACTCTCTCTCTCTCCTCTTTCTCTGTTCTCACCTCAGTGGTTCAGGATACCACGGGCATCACCTAGGTAAAGCGGGCCCCAGGGAAGGCTGAGGACTTTTTTAAGCCTCCTTCCATTCCGGCCCGCACAGAACTGATGGTGTCTGTGTAAGTCACTTGCAGCTCCACAAACGCTCCTTACTTTTGCAAGTCCAGAACAGAAGACCTTGCACAACACTTTGAAATCACATATATGAAGCATGATCATGTGACAAACAGCAAGATACATTTCTCAGACATCTCACATACCAGACAGTTAACGCATTCAGTGCCGCAGCTATGCAATACATATGTTCACTCAACATAAAAGACACTTACAACACATAGGCACGAGACAAATCCATTAATACATTAAAAAGGAGCCCCGTTAACTCTGGGCCACTACATATGCATGCACACACAGGCTTGCTACATGAACAGATACAGCTCTGCTGCATACACACACAGCTCCTACAGCTACATGCACATGCACACACACGTTAAACACTAATGTTATTGCCACTAAATCTGCACATAGAAGTGTAGTAATACAAGACCCCCTCCAGGTGGTTATGACATCATCTGCGGTCCTGCTGCAACTTTAAGACCTTCGATCTTTGCTATTGTCTGCCCCTGTGGAGGACAGTGCAGCCGCGGTATGTATGGCTACAGAGTTCTCCTGATGATGATCGATCAGAGCACCGCTGAATCATCTAGGCAGTGGTCAGGGGACTCTGGATCTGTCAGACCCCCCTGCCTCTGGGTGATAAGGCACAGACACATTTCAGCAAGATTTTTTCTTACTGAAAACTCTTATAGTCAGAAAAATATGGAATATTTGATATTTTTAGCTGTTTTGTCCTTTAGAAAAGCCTTTTCAAGTCAACGAGTTCAGAACACCTCAAGAATGATACAGCAGCAGGATTGATGAAGATTAATGTAAATGACTTTACGGTTTCCCGTTAATTCTCTCTTTCACTAATTCCAGGGAATTATCGCTACGGTCACCAAAGAAATAAGCAAATTATATTTATAATTGATGATTGCAACATGAGCTGTAAGTACGGTCCCACCGCTGACCAGACCTACGCAACTGGATCACTAGTCTGCTATATACTTCCATTAAAAAAGTATATCATGTGCTATATGTTTTTATCTGCTTGTGTCGATAAGTTGTTGCTGCAGTACCCCGATACTGACCGTCCGGACATGTTTGACCATTAAAGTCTTTGAGGGGAGTTCCCAGTGTGTGGTATATGCTGACCGTTCACTACGGACATGATGTAGACCGAGACAAGTAGGGGTTCTTTTCTTCAGCTAATACAAAGACCTTAGTTTTTGGCCTGAAGCCAACTATCTTAGTAGATCTACACCGTAATCTATGTGTAACACAAAGGTGATGCTTAGTGAGGGAAAAACACTAAGTCTCCATAATCCATATATATAAAATTGAATGTATGCGTGTATGTATGTCTGTCTGTTTATGTCCTTTATGCGCTACTACACCATTCATCCGATCGCCATGAAACTTTGGGAAGTTGTTGAGTACACTCCTGGGAAGATTATAGGCATAGTACAAATATTCAATGATAAATGGCGCGCGTGCGAGCGTCGTCGACAGTTACGCCCCCCCCCCCCCCACGTAGATTGTTCGATTTCCATCGTTGCCACTAATTCTCTCACTTCCCGATGTCGCAGAAACAGGAAATTTGGCAGGAGCATTGATTATGTCATAAACAGGAAAAACGAATGGGTCCCAACTGGATTATTCAATTCTAAGCGCCAAAGAATTAGCGTCCAAATTTTACGTACGGAATCTAATTTTCTTGCTTCCCAATGTCATAGAAACTTGAAATTTGGCAGGAGCATTGATTATGTCATAAATAGCAAAAGCTAATGGGTCCCAACTCGATTATTCAATTGTAAGCGCCAAAGAATTAGCGTCCAAATTTTACGTACGGAATGTAATTTTCTCACATAGAAACATGAAATTTGGCACGGGCATTGAATATGTCATAAATAGAAAACGCTAAAGGGTCCCAACTCCATTATTCAATTCTATGCACCAAAAAATTAGCGTCCAAATTTTACGTACGGAATCTAATTCTCTCACTTCCTGATATATATAAATGAATGTCTGTCTGTCTGTCCTTTATGCATTACTACACCATTCATCCAATTGCCATGAGACTTTGGGAAGTTGTTGAGTACACTCCTGGGAAGATTACTGGCATAGTACAACTATCCTACGATAGGTGTCGCGCGTGCGAGCATCGTCGACAGTTATGCCCCCCCAGACAAAGATCGTTTGATTTCCATCTCAAGCACGAAAGCAAAAGGCATTACGAGCAACGGGATGGGTGTTCAACCAGAAAATGATGCATCCACCAAACGTTTCACAAGACAATTGCTGGATATTGAGAATGCTGAGGTAAAATGAAAGCTGTGCTGTGATTGGTTATATATTATACTGCTGAGGTAAAATGACAGCTGTGCTGTGATTGGTTGTTATATATTATACCGCTGAGGTAACATGAAAGCTGCGCTGTGATTGGTTGTTATATATTATACTGAGGTAAAATGAAAGCTGCGCTGTGATTGGTTGTTATATATTATACTGCTGAGGTAACATGAAAGCTGTGCTGTGATTGGTTGTTATATATTATACCACTGAGGTAACATGAAAGCTGCGCTGTGATTGGTTGTTATTTATTATACTGCTGAGGTAACATGAAAGCTGCGCTGTGATTGGTTGTTATTTATTATACTGCTGAGGTAACATGAAAGCTGTGCTGTGATTGGTTGTTATATATTATACTGCTGAGGTAACATGTAAGCTGTGCTATGATTCGTTGTTATATATTATACCACTGAGGTAACATGAAAGCTGTGCTGTGATTGGTTGTTATATATTATACTGAGGTAACATGAAAGCTGTGCTGTGATTGGTGGTTATATATTATACTGAGGTAACATGAAAGCTGCGCTGTGATTGGTTGTTATATATTATGTTGAGGTAACATGAAAGCTGCGCTGTGATTGGTTGTTATATATTATACTGAGGTAACATGAAAGCTGCGCTGTGATTGGTTGTTATATATTATACTGCTGAGGTAACATGAAAGCTGTGCTGTGATTGGTGGTTATATATTATACTGAGGTAACATGAAAGCTGTGCTGTGATTGGTTGTTATATATTATGCTGAGGTAACATGAAAGCTGCACTGTGATTGGTTGCTATTTTTTATATTGCTGAGGCAGAATAAAAGTTGCGCTGTGATTGGTTGTTATTTCTCTTACTGCTGAGGTAACATGAAAGCTGCGCTGTGGTTGGTTGTTATATTTTATATCACTGAGGTAACATGAAAGCTGCGCTGTGATTGGTTGTTATCTAGATATATAAAAACGAATGAATGTATGTCTGTCTGTCTTCGCAGCAACGCGCGACGGGTAAGCTAGTATAACTATACATCATGGTTTGACTTTCAATAAGCCACTAAGATGTACGGCTCCATCATGGTAATCGCACGGGCGCAGAAGCTATGTTGGTGCCATTGTCACTTTGAATAACAGCAAGGCTACTGCTGTAACACCGGAGAATTCTGGGCGGTCTAAGCCATTCTATTCCCCGGTGAATAGTGACGGCAGCGTTTAAATGGCTTGACAGAGGAAGAGTGCTCCCTGTCATCCATAGGCCACCCGCAAATGCGATTGTGGGGTGCTGCTGTGCTGCCTTTGCAGCTGGGTGCCTGACAAAGGATATATGATTAATGGAATGACTGACAAGCAATAACGCTACTGGGAGTATCAACACTATTATCATGTCCTGCATAAGGAAATTAAAGGGGTTGTCTCGCGGCAGCAAGTGGGGTCATACACTTCTGTATGGCCATATTAATGCACTTTGTAATATACATCGTGCATTAATTATGAGCCATATAGAAGTTATTCACTTACCTGCTCCGTTGCTAGCGTCCCCGTCGCCATGGATCCGTCTAAATTCGCCGTCTTCTGGCGTTTTTAGACGCGCGTGCGCAGTCCGGTCTTCTGCCTGGTGAATGGGGCCGCTCGTGCCGGAGAGCTGCTCCCGCGTCGTCATCGTAGCTCCGCCCCGTCACATGTGCAGATTCCAGCCAATCAGGAGGCTGCAATTGGCAATGGACCGCACAGAGCCCACGGTGCACCATGGGAGAAGACCCGCGGTGCATCGTGGGTGAAGATCCCGGCGGCCATCTTGGAGAAGGAAGAAAGACGTCGCCGCAGCGCGGGGATTCGGGTAAGTAATATATATATTTTTTTTTTTTTTAACCCATCCCTTGGGTTTGTCTCGCGCCGAACGGGGGGCCTATTGAAAAAAAAAAAAAAAAAAAACCAGTTTCGGCGCGAGACAACCCCTTTAACCTGTAATTAAACGGCATGGTGAATGATGGATAACATGCAAATAACTATATTTTTTTCTTCTTTTCCCCCAAACTAATTGATGCAGGTAATAGTGTGTATATACAGTACAAACCGAAAATATCACTAGAGGGCAAAATCGTCAAACAGCGGCTCACTTTTTATGGGCACATGATGCGTGTGAACTCACTGGAAACAGGACTGATGCTCAGCAAGGTCAGTGGGAAGAGAAGATCAGGACGACAAAGAACAAGATGACGAGATACAATCAAGGCACCACAAACATGTCAATCGCCGAACTGAAAGAAGCCGTGAAAGACAGGAATGCGTGGAGAACATTGATCCATAGAGTGACCAAGGGTCGGATGCCACTGAAGGATCATCATCATATACAGTACACCACAAGTCGTTACATTGGAGAATATGACTAATAAAACAAGCCCTCATGCAGCTACATGGACAGAAAAATAAAAGTTGTGTCTCTGGGAATGTGGCAACATGAACTTTTATTAAACTAGTAACACATCTAAAAACTCCATATCCTTGGCACTGATGGAATCATACAGACCCTTAGAATGAAGCTGACATGCTAGGTGAACAGGAGAAGACTTAAAATGTAAAATCAATGGCAGAATTGCTGATTTTTTTTCCATGCCTCCTGAAGCCGTTAATTAAAGTTAATCAATATTTTATGTCACCCCAAACAATCAGCTGGAGCGCTCTTCATAGACCCCTGAGAAAACGGCATCATGTATATGCCGGAGGAAACAGGTTGGGTCTTTTTCCTTCTCATCTTGAGTTTGCTCAGGATTCTAGAACAGAATAGTAACATAGTATGCAAGACCGAATGAAGACAATGTCCATCTAGTTCAACCTATTTAACCTCCTTGTTGATCCAGAGGAAGGCAAAAAACCCCAAGAGGCAGAAGCCAATTAGCCCTATGGGGAAAAAAATTCCTTCCCGATTCCCTAATGGCAATCAGACTAAATCACTGGATCAACCGCTAATAGTTCCTACCTGCCTGTATACCCGGATCAACAGCCCTCTGGTCACCTAAAATCCATATCTTATAATATCCTTCCCCTCTAGAAAGACATCTAGTCCCTCTTAAACTCCTCTATGGATTTTGCCATCACCACGTCCTCAGGCAGAGAGTTCCACAGTCTCACTGCTCTTACAGTAAAGAACCCCCTTCTGTGTTGGTGATGAAACCTGCTTTCCTCTAGACGTAGCGGATGCCCTCTTGTTACCGTCGCAGCCCTAGGTATAAACAGATTGCGGGAGAGATCCTTGTATTGTCCCCTCATGTATTTTTACATAGTTATTTGGTCGCCCCTTAGCCTTCTAATCCCAATTTTGATGCCTCTCTGGGTATTCCAGTCCCTTCATTCCTTTTGTTAGTTTAGTTGCCCTTCTTTGAACCCTCTCAAGCACTGTAACATCTTTCCTGAGCACCGGTGACCAGAACTGTATGCAGTATTCCATGTGAGGCCTGACTAGTGCCTTATATAATGGAAGGATAATGTTCTCGCCCCTCATCCCTGTGCCTCTTTTAATGCACCCCAAGACTTAATTAGCTTTTGCAGCAGCTGACTGGCATTGATTGCTCCAGTTAAGTCTACAGTCCACTAGTATCTCCAGTAGAGATGAGCGAGTGTACTCGGTTAGGACAGATACTCGAGCGAGTACCTGCCTGCTCGTCCGCAAAGATTCGGGTGCCGGCGGGGGGTGGGGAGGAACAGGGAGGAGATCTCTCTCTCCGCCCCACTCCCTCCTGCTCATTCCCGCAACACAGCGCTCACCCCCGCCGGCATCCGAATCTTTGCGGGCGAGCAGGCAGGTACTCTGTAAGGATGATACTTGCTTGAGTATCTGTCCTTACCGAGTATGCTCGCTCATCTCTAACCTCCAGGTCTTTTTCCATATCACTTTTCCCTAGCAGTACCCCATTTAGTGTATATTGGTGACATCCATTTCTCCTGCCCATGTGCATAACCTTACATTTATCAATATTGAACTTCATTTGCCATTTTTCTGCCCAAGCCCCCAGCTTATCCAGGTCCTTTTGTAGCCGCACATAGTCCTCCGTTGCATTAATTATATTGTATAATTTTGTATCGTCTGGAAATATTGATATTTTGCTCTGCAGTCCCTCTATCAGGTCGTTGATAAATATATTGAGCAGAATGGGGCCCAATAATGAGCCCTGTGGGACCCCGCTAGCGACTGTGGTCCAATCAGAGTATGAGCCATTTATTACCACCCTCTGCTTTCTATCATTGAGCCAATTCTTTACCCACTTACACACGTTTTCACCCAATCCGAGCTTCTCATTTCATATATTAGCCTATTATGCGGCACGGTGTCAAATGCTTTAGAGAAGTCCAGATATCCAATAGACTCTCCCAGGTCCAGCCTAGAGCTTACTTCATCGTAGAAGCTGTTCAGATTGGTCTGACATGATCGCCTCCTCATGAACCCATGCTGGTGAGGAGTTATTCCGTTGTTCTCCTTGAGGTATTCTAGGATGGTATTTCTCAGGAACCCCTCGAATATTTTTCCAGTTACTGAAGTGAGACTTACCGGCCTGTAGTTACCAGGCTCACTTTTAGACCCCTTTTTGTATATTGGAACTACATTGGCAATGCACCAATCCAATGGTACAACCCCAGTCTTGATAGTATCCACAAATATTAGGTATAGCGGCCTAGCTATCACATCACTTAGTTCCCTTAGAATCCTTGGGTATATTCCATCTGGGCCCGGCGATTTATCGATTTTAATCTTCTTTAACCTGTTCCGCACTTTCTCCTGTGTTAGGCATGTAATATTTTGTGAGGGGTTCATTTTATTCCCCTGCATCTCATGTGGCATTTCCTTTTCCGTTGTGAATACACTTGAAAAAAAACAAACTATGAAATAGGGTCAGTTTTTAGTCAGACCGAGTCTGGCGGGTGTAGGGTGATTTTTTTAAAAATACGACCTCTGCACCTTCACACTGTCTCTCCTCAAGCGCTTAGACCTCTGCTGTATTTTTCTTATCTTTGCCAGCTGGCCTCCAGTCACCTTGGGCATACCCTCTAGTTGGCTCTGGTTTGCGGGTGATTGTCGCCGGGGTCATTATTGAGGGGTGTCTTCCGAGTGTACTGCACTGCTCTATAGGCAAACCTCTAACAGGACTGGTGTCCGGTCACCCTGAGGTGCTTCTCTGTAGACTTATGTCTGCTGAGTAACAGTTGGGAACATAACTCCAGCCTAAGCTTATGGGATTGCTCCACACCCACCCTTTATCGATCTAGTGGGGGGCGCTGTGCACCTCATATAGGCACACATGTACAGCAGGACATATAGGCATCAATCAGCGTCTGGCTCATTTTTAGTGAGACCTCCTAAGTCAGTTATTCCTACACCTTGTTTATCATTCAGTGCTGGCCGTTATAAAGGTGTCCTTGTGTGACGCTTTGGAACACCGAATTGTCTTCACCTCTTGTGATCGTGAGCACTAAATGAAGGAGCACGAGACGCCCCCTCCTGGCCGTACTGTAAATATAGGAAGCATGTTGATGGTGTGTAGACTCCGGTTATCCTCCCCAAGGTCCATTACTTCACAAGTGGAGACCCGGCTCTATTTGTTGTCTGTCTGTCCGTCAGCCTAGTTTTATTTTAATAGAACCAATACAAATGATCTTTTAGACGCTTTCTCTGTGATAGTGATCTATCCAAAAGAGTTTCTTTACCAATCTGTGAAATCTCAGTTTAAAATATGACCGGTCCTGCAATAAACAAGCCCTCATATGGCCGTGTTGGTGGAAAAGTGAAAAAGTTAGGAATCTATGAATTCGGCAACACAAAAACAAACGTATTCCTACAGGCTCTTCCTTAGCACCACAATAGTCTTGGTACTAGAGGGGATGTCGGAGCCGGAACATCTCGGCCAACTCCTACTGCATGCACTAACATAACTAATAGTGATCTACTCCCCCCCTCTCCCTGCTCCCGCTGTGTGGCGCAGCGGTGCCCGGACCTCTGGTCTGTGTTACCAGCTACTGTCCTGCCCGCTTTATGGAATGTCACAGGAACAGAGCTCAGTGATTGACACAAGGATTCCAGCGTCCCGTCACTTATGAGCTAATGCGCGGTGGTTTATAAACGGACCATGATGGAGGGTTGGTGGGGCTCGCAGGACCTCATGAATAGGCTGGGGTCTTCTCCTGCTAGGAGCTGTGAAAAGAAGCTGTATGTTCTTAAAAACTGCTGCACTTTACCCCATAAGTGGCAGAGTGCTGGCATCCGCTCTAGTTAATGCTGCCCTCAGTGACCGCAGCATAAAGTACATGACAGGTTCCCTTTAAGAGGCTGACCAAGTGGAGATAAAAGGTTACACAAATGGTACTGTACTATTATAGTAGATACTATACAAGTAGCTTTATCCTGTGGGTGAAGTAGACAAGACCGCAACATATTTATTCTGATAATAAGGCCGTCTGCAGACGACCGGGTCGGATCCGGCTGCGAGAATTCTCGCAGCGGGACCCGACCCGAGCGCCTGCAGAGAACACCGCGGACTCACCCGCAGCTCCTGCTCTTTCATGTGCCGGCTGCCGGGCAGCAGGCGCATGCGCAGAGCGGAGCCGGCGGCTGGTGAGTGACATCCCTGTTCGGGGCTCGCATCCTAGAATTAGGGCATGCTGTGGTTGGTTTGCGGTGCGTGATTTCGCGCAGAAAAACCGCGTCCATCTGCATAGGATTGCGTGCTGTAATGCAATCATATGTAGGCATTCAGAGGCGGAAATTCTGCGGGGAATCCCGTCCGTCTGCAGGCGGCGTAAGAAAGAGAAAGCATTGCAGATAGATGATGTATTCCGGTACATTACAAGCTAATGAAGGGATTGTTAGAGCTGGCTTCCTATGAGAGGAGCAGTAATCTATCTGCCTTATGCATTCCTAATGAGTTAAGCAAAAGGCGGATACCAAGAACTTGTGCCAATGACCTGTAACCACATCACAGCTTTCTGATCTGCTAGCCCGCCTGACCAGTAATTATCTGAAATAAAAGACTATGAACATAAGGAGACGCCGGAGCGGAGCTGGCAGCTGCCATCATGGTGGCGGTATTATTTATACATTCTAGAGCACTCTTATTGTACTACTTTATGTATCGGTTATGTCGGTGATCTTAGGGCAGTGAATGGGGTTATATACTTACAGGACTTTTCTAACACTTGAGAAATTTTAAAAATGGCCTGCCAGCAGTATATGCCGGCAGTTTTCTACCCCCCACCCAGCACACCCGCCTGATAGTCTTTTAGACTGCCCACGCTGCTTACTGATCCGGATCTTCCAATGTACATGATGTCAGTAATACCACTCTGCATATTGCATGGGCCACGCAGAACCATAGGAATGAATGAATGAATGAATGAATGAATGGGCCGTGTTTTAAGGTGTAATAGTTTATGCATATACGATACATTTTATACATTTATAGGGGCATTTTCCATATGGCACTGCATTGTGTGCACCTTGCCTAAAGTACATGTAACCCCGGCTCCTTGTGCTGCGTATTTATGGCAGATGAGTGCAGGGAAGAATGGAGGAGTTGAGGGGATGGGAGTGGATGTATCGGGCTCACACCTATAGCATCTACGTGGATGGACAGAGGACGGGGTCTCTCTCTGTCACCCCAGCAGCCCCCTAGAGAAACAACTGCAGGGTGCTGATGGGTTGCTATGGCAGTCACAGACCTAACGAGGATATCCTGTTCTGCCATGTACATACGGATGCCAACCGGGGTCTAATAGGCTGCCTGGCAGTAGAACACTGACAGGCAGCACAAAAATCCATAATACTCCTTATGTAGTGTAGTATGTAGATGAGCAAAGCATCGTGGGTACAAGTGGGATTAACCCTTTCCAATCCACTGTCTGACTTTTGAAGACATTATGATTTAAAGCTGTACAGCTCTGATGTTGGAAGACGTCCGTCGGGGTTCTCTTACTATGTATTGCCAGCCTCTCTGCTGTCGGAGCCTATCCAACGTGCCACCTCATGCAGTACTGGCTTTAGCCAGCAGATAGCGCTGTTGTATAACAGCAGAAAAAGAGTAAGCCCCCTAGGAAAACCAGGATACAAATTGGATTGGAAAGGGTTAATAAATATTACAACAAAAATATTATTACAGTGCAAAAATAGAAGAATCGTAATTTTAACTCCGGAGTCAAGAATCCTTCTAATATTTCTAAACATTTTTTTAACCCCTTGTTGACATCCAAAGTACATGTATGTTGGACATGTGGGGGGTTTATTTAGCATCTGCTGTATTGCCGATAGAATTGACTGCAGAATCTAAATTAACTAACAGTGACATCTAACCAGAAGAGGTCACCTACAATCCCGATGATCGTTCATCATGACAGCCAGGACTGTTAAGGATGTTTACCTGTTAGGCCCCACCTATGACATAGCTCAATCAAATGCAATACACTGCAATACTAAAGTATGGTGATATATTGTACATGTGATCAAATGATCACTAGCTCTAATCCCCTATGGGGTCTAAAAAATAAGTAAAATAAAGTTTTTCAATTATTACAAAAAGTATTTAAAAAACCCTTCTACCATTTTTAACATTAAATAATCAAACCAGTCTGTAAGTTAGATCTAGTAAAATAACACATTATTTATCCTGCATGTTGAATGCTGTAAAAAAAAACAAAAAAATCATAACCCCAGAATTGTGCTTTTTTTCAGGTCACCCTGTCTCCAAGAAGAAGTTTTGTCAAAAAGTCATTTGTACCCCTAAATGGTACCAATAGAACTGCAGGTTGTTCCACAGATCACAAGCCTTCGCACAACACCATTCATGTAAAATGAAAAAGTTATGGTGGCCAAAAGATGGCAACAATTTTTTTTAAATGCCATTTTATTTTTTAATATGGTTATGTAAATTAGATGTATATAGGCCACACCCAGTGATTGAGGAGACTGTCCAATCATGTGTATAACGACATCCCAACTCCCCCAGCAGATGTCGGGGGCACTAAGGATTGAGCAGTGGGATCATTTAGTTTCCTCTACACTCAGAGCATACATATTCGGCTGGACAAGCGTGTGCATGGGGGTGTCAGGCGAGACACACAAGCAGCCAATTTTAACTTGACTTAATGCATTAAGATAACTTTCTGTGCCGCAGTTTGTTAACCCTTTCATGTGGGCTCCAATGGGTGTTGTTGTGTTAGGATATCCATAGCTTTTCTAAAGGCTCATTTACACGTAACGATTATCGATCAAAATTCATTCAGTGTGAATGCGAAAAAAAAAAATCACTCACTTGTTGTTCGCGGTTTGTGAAGCTCAGTTTTCAGTCAGTTTAAAAACCTTGCTGGCTCGCTGGCTTCTCATCCGGTGTAAGCGCTCTCATAGGAAGTGAAGCGCTGAGCGAGAGGCCAGAGAGCCAGCAGCAAGTCTTTCTGTGTAAATTGCTCTGACGAGTGCTAATGACCCTAGCGGTGACATCAGCGCTCATGCAGTAGTTTAAAAGGCTGTCGGCCCGTGTAAATGGTCCATTAGTCTTAAGATACAATCACTGAAAACAGCCATATACTTACTGACACAGGAGGGCAAACGTGTGCACCACCTCAGCATGCAGGTAGCCATACTGCCAAATGAGGAACCAAATACACTTGTGGAGGACACCGATGAGACAGCCGCTCACACAACCTCCTATATAGAGGGGAGTGTCTGTTTGGTGTATACTCCTGCACAGAGTAGATACAAAGTGTCAGACCATTCTGATCCATGTAGTGCACCATGCAGACAAGCAACCTATTAATGATGCCATAATAGTTCAACGTCAGGTGAGTTGCTGTCTCATCAGTGCCCTCCACAGGTATATTTGGCTCCCTCATTTGGCAGTATGGCTGCCTGCATGCTGAGGTTGGTGCATATGTTTGCCCCCTTGTGTCAGGTAGTATATGGGCATTTTCAGTGATTGTTTGTTTTTATATTTCCCTTCCTGTCATACATTTATATCAGTGTAGGGACTCACAAAACACGAGGAGCCTTGACGATTGGCTTGTGAGCTCAAGTATTTTGGCCGAAATCCAACTAGTACCTTGCATTTATTATGTATTATTCACATGCAGCGCAGCTTTTAAATGCCAGGGGAGCCCAGGGTGGCAGTACCAATGTGGTTCTCTTTTTGAGGTGCAGGGCAGCCCGCCGACTTATTATGGCATCATTAATAGGTTGCTTGTCTGCATGGTGCACTACATGTATCAGGATGGTCTGACACTTTGTATCTACTCTGTGCAGGAGTATATACCAATTATCCAACCCCCTCTATATAAGAGGTTGTGTGAGTGGCTGTCTCATCGGTGTCCTCCACAGGTGTAACTGGCTCCCTCATTTGGCAGTTTGGCAGCCTGCATGTTGAGGTGGGACACATGTTTGCCCTCTTGTATCAGGAAGTATTTGGCCGTTTTTAGTGAATGTTTTTATATTTCCCTTTCTGTGATACTTTAGTCTTAAGATAACAGAAAGCCATCACAGAAGAGTTAAATCTGGCTACATCTGTGGCTGTTTGCCTCTCAGCTACTGGATATATATGGCCACCTTGACTTATTGGTATTGTGATGGGTATTCATTGATTCTTGAATCAAGCTCATGTAACTGGTCTGTAGCACATAGTTGCCCAGAGTGCACTTCTGTCTTTAGGGTGCAGCTTTTGCAACAAAACTGAATTGATGTTACAGCGAATTGACGCTATAATCACTTTAACCTCCCCAACAGTCACGTTAAAATTGGAAAAACCCTAAAAAAAAAGTCACTCTTTTATTTCAGATTTTGTCTCTTATGTGAATATATTTGATGCACAACTACGTTGCCTTGAGTGCATTTTAAACATTTAGTGACATAACGAATTTTAGCCTTAAGAACTAGAAAAAGGAATTTCGCCGTTGTTCTTTGGGATTTCTTGTTCTGGCGCTCCCCATGTTGTATAAATAATATAACCTTTATTCTAAGGATCAGTCCGATTATGACAACCCCACATATAGAGGTTTTATTAGGTTTTCCTACATTCCAGTATCAGAGCATTATTTTTTTCATTGACAGAGCTGCATCAGGCCTGTTTTTTGGGGGACAACTTGTGGTAATTATTCGTACTATTTTGAGGTAAATTACTTTTTAATTATTTTTTATTCTGTTTTGGGGTAGCGAGGCGAACAGAAAATTACTACTTTGCCATTTTTTTTTTCTTCGGAATTTACTGTGCTGAATAAAAAATGTGACATTTCCTAATACAAAACAAAAAAAAAAAAAAAAAGGGTTTGGTCTGCTGTCGCCAGTAGAGCAAAGTGTGATTGTTCTCAGTGAGAAAAACCAAGTAACATTGTAGATATGAAAGCTTTTAATGGCTAACAAAAATACATGATCTTACACAAAGCTTTTGGAAATATCTCACCCTCTTCAATAGCCTGACGAACAATCACACATTTCTTCGTACTGGATGTTATGGATGTGGCAATACCAATTATGTGTAGTTTTATTTTGCTCTTTTTATTTTTTCAATATTTTAAGCTTTGTGTAATGACAGGAATTAGGTTTACCTGTTAATTTCCTCCTGACAGCATAGACCTGGAGGTTGCCTGCTTGACACCTGTTGGGACAGGAAGCGGAAAATACAAAAGGCAACTCCCACCACCAGCTCACCAGTGTGTACCAAGTAACTACAGTCACCCGGCTTTGCTCAATAAATGTTTCTTTAATGTGAAAATCATAAATTACAGTTTGTTACTTCACATGAACATAAGACTCAAAAGGGGAGGGAAAAGCCCCTATTCTGTCAGGATGACATCAAGAAAGGGAATTAACAGGTAAACCTAATTCCTGTCTTCCCCTCGTCATCCTGACAGCATACGCCTGGAGAACGCCAACACATGAGGGCTTTTTTAGGGGGAAGGCTACCGCCTGTAGTACTTTATGCCTGAAGGCCATATCCTGGCCGGCTTCCAAATCCAGGCGGTAGTGCTTAGTGAACGTGTGAGTACTGGACCAGGTGGCAGCCTTGCAAATTTGGTCTGTTGTTGCCTGGGCTCTCTCTGCCCAGGAACAAGCGACCGCCCTGGTGGAGTGGGCTTTAAGGTTGCCCGGGCGGGGGGGTTGGGAAATCCCTTAGGACCGGTACACGTCCTCGATAGCCCTTCTGACCCATCGCGCTATGGAGCCCTTAGCGGCCCCTCCTTTGCCCGGACCCTGAAATTGAACAAAGAGATTGTTAGAATTTCTAAAGGAATTGGTGACCTCCAAATACTTCAAGACTGCCCACCTGACGTCTAAGTTATGGAACCGCTGTTCCTTTCTGTTACAAGGATCCTGGCAGGAGGAGGGAAGGACTATAGCCTGTTCCCTATAAAAATCTGTAAGGACTTTGGGCTGGAAAAAGGGGTCTGGTCTGAATACTACCTTGTCTGGGTACACAGTCATATAGGGGGTCTTAATGGAGAGGGACTAGCGGACGTGATGGCGACCAGGAAGGCTACCTTGTAGGAAAGGATCCAGATCGAGAGCTTTTCCAGGGGCTCGAAGGGATGTTCACAGAGTGCCCGCAGTACTAAATTAAGGTCCAAGGGGGGCATTGTTTCCCTAATGAAGGGGTGAAGTCTAACCGCCCCTTTAAGATATTTCCTGATCAGCCTATAGTCACTTAAAGGGGAATCAAAAAAGGCTCCCTGGACCTTAAGAGTATTAGTACTTTGTCCCATATCCAGACCATCCTGCAGAAAATCTAAGAGTTGGCTGATGTTTAGCTGACGGAGATCATGGATGCTATGACCCAGCCACCTTGAAAAGGTATCCTAAATCCTGACATAAATCTTTCTGGTAGATTTCTTAAGACTCTCACATAGAGTAGACACTACTCTACCTGTCAGATCCTGGTTCAGGTATTTTACCCGTTCAGTTTCCAGGCCGCCAGTCTGAACCTTCGGACCTCTGAGCATAACAGAGGACCTTGCTGCAGGAGATCATCTCTCTGAGGGAGATGGAGAGGGTCCTGGATCGAGAGAGTGGCCAGGAGCGGGAACCAGGGTCTTTTGGGCCAGAAAGGAGCAACTAGGATAACAGAGCCCAGAGACCCCCAGATTTTCCTCAAGACCAGCGGGATTAGAGGTATGGGTGGGAAGGCATAAGCAAGAACCCAGTCCCAGGTCTGAGAAAGAGCGTCTGTTCCAAGTGAATGACTGTCTGCTCCCCTGGAGAAGAAATGGGGAAATATGGCATTCTCCTGGAAGGCGAACAAGTCCACCTGTGGTGTCCCCCACTCTTCTGTAATTAGACGGAATGCATGTGGGTGAAGTGTCCACTCCCCCGGGTCTATCTGTTTGCTGCTGAGGAGATCTGCTGTAAGGTTCTCTGGACCCCTTACATGGAAGGCTGTGATGGAGAGTGTCCATTGTTCTGTCCAACCTAGAAGGTTCACCGTCAGGCCTTGGAGTCGTGGATTCCGGGTGGACCCCTGGTGATGAATGAGGGACACAGTTGTCACATTGTCTGAAAAGATTTTAACGCGTCCACCTCTGATATCTGCCTCGAACCCGTGAACCGCCTTCCAAATGGCACATAGTTCTTTATAATTAGAAGACTGAGCCTCCTCCTCCTGGTTTCAGCCCCCCTGGACGTAATAACATCCCAAGTGCCCCCCCCCAGCCAGTCGCACTAGCATTGGTGAAGATAGAGATTGGGGATGTAGGGTACCAGACTGTGGACCTGGCGAGGTTGGACAATGACCACCACCACTCTAAGGATTCTTTGATCCTGGGGGAAAGGAAAACTAACCGATCTAGGGAAGAAAGTGATCTATCCCAATTACCAAGGAGAATTTCCTGCAGGGTTCTGCAGTGAAGCTGAGCCCATGCGACCACTCCAATGCATGATGTCATGAGGCCGAGGACCCACATGCCTTTCCTAATGGAAATCTTAGCTGAGAGAAAAAGTGTCCGACATTCGTCTAGTACCGCCTTCTGTCTCTCCGGCGGAAGAGAAGAATGCTAGAGGTGAGAGTCCAAGATAACTCCTAGAAACTTCTTCTGGTGTTCAGACTAGATTGATCGTAGTTGACAATCCAACCCAATAACTCAAACAAATGGAGAGTAAAATTAATATGAGCTTAGAGTTCTGGCACCGACCCTGCTACCATCAGGAAGTCATCCAAATATGGTATGATTATTATATTATTGGCCCTCAGGAAACCTAGCATTTCCAACACAACTTTGGAAAACACGTGAGGTGCCGAAGAGATCCCAAACGGTAAGCATACCAGAGCAACCCGAAGGAATCTCTGGGAATCTGTGTGAATGGGAACGGGTTAATAAGCGTCCTTTAGGTCAATGGTGGCCATGACACTACCGGGCGCGATTAAGGGGATTGCTAATCGTACTGACTCCATCTTAAATCTTCTGTAAGAAATAGATTTGTTCAGGAATTTAAAATTAGTAATTGTTCTATAAGAACCGTTGGGCTTCTTGACGAAGAACAAGGGGGAGTAGCAACCTCCACAGGAACCTGAACAATAGCCACTAGATATAGCAATTCTTGCACTCCCAGTTGAAGAGCCTGAGAGAGCAAGGGTGACTGGCAGGGGGTGACCACAAACCTACGGGGAGGGGAGGAGGAAAATTCAATTCTGTAGCCCTCCTTAATAAGGTGCAGGGCCCAGGGACTGGATGTCACTTCCTCCCACCTGGAGGCAGACCGCATCAGTCGACCGCTGACCTGTAGGGTCTTGGCTGTAGGTGGCCCTGAGGGCGTTGTCTCACCCTTTCGGCCTTTGGTGTAGGCCCAGCATTTGATCTTCCCTTTCCTTTTATATGCCCTGGTGGGAAATGGAGGGTAAGAGGAGGAAGGGCGCCTGAAGGTCCTCTCCGTAGGAAGCCTGTGGCTCTTGTCTGATGCCTTCTCCAACAACGAGTCTAGGGAAGGCCCAAAAATTCTGTGGCCCTGAAACGGCAGGGTGTAGAGCCTATTCTTGGAGGTACTATCCCCAGTCCAGGCTTTGACCCAGACAGCTCTCCTAGCTGTATTGGAGAGAACTACCGAGCGGGCTCCAAATCTTACAGATTACATAGAGGCGTCCGCCAGGAATCCTGGTGCTAGCTGGAGTAGAAGCAAGCAACTGGCAACGTCTTCCCTGGGACCCCTTTGGGCGACCAGCGACTGAAGGTGGTCCAATCAGACAGTCATGGACCTCGCCACCGATGTTGCTGTGATATTTGCCTTTATAGCTAGAGCAGCGGCTTCCCATGCTTTTTTCATTGTGGAATCCACTTTGGCGTCCAGCGGATCCAGCAACTGCGAGACGCCCTCGAAGGTTAGGGCAGCCTTCTTGAATACCTTGGCCACTGCTAGGTCTACCTTGGGGGTAGCTTCCAAGAAGTCGACGTCATCTGTGGAAAATATCAGGCGATCCCTGAATTCTTTTGGAAGGGAGAATTTGTATTCTGCCTGTCTCCACTCTGATAAGATCAGCTGTTTCAGGATGTCGTTAACCAGAAACTTCAGTTTCGGTTGTGGTTGAAGACCCCGAAACAGGCTGTCCTGGAATGAGGACTGTTGTGGAGCCTCATCCTCCACTTGTATAGTGCGCCTAACTGCGCTCAGCAGTTGGCCCATGTCTGCCGACGAGAAGAAATACTTTTTAGCATCTTCCGTCAGTGGTGCAGATTCTGAAGGAGAGTCTTCCAGGAGACCCTCTTTTGAATTGGAGTCTTCCATAAGCATCCGCCTTGCCCTTTTAGTTGGAGGGGGAAAGGGAAGACTGGAGAGAGATGCCTCAATTTCTTCGCGGATTACCGCACGAATATCTGTCATGGCCGAGGAGCGTTCCTCTCTGACCACCTTGGCCGTACAATCCACACAGACCGGTTTGGCATAGCCATCCTCCAGCCGCCGCATACAAACGGGAC
This sequence comes from Eleutherodactylus coqui, assembly GCF_035609145.1. NCBI lineage: Eukaryota > Metazoa > Chordata > Amphibia > Anura > Eleutherodactylidae > Eleutherodactylus > Eleutherodactylus coqui. Next base: position 6,567,233 of record NC_089845.1, on the reverse strand, counting down.
ATTTGCGAACCCGTTTCTTCACATCTCGGGTTTTTTTTGCGTATCTCTGTCCTATAAAAAAGCGGAGATAGGCAGAATTTCCAGCAACATTTCAGACAATACATATCAGAAAACCCGCAATAGAGGTTTACTTACAAGTAAACTGCCCTCAGTATCTTCCCTGGCTGACATCCTGCATTCAGAATTCAGACAGACAGCAGCAGAGGAAAACTGGTCTTAAAAATTTTTGAACTTGGCGCCTTCCCGACTGAAGACACACACCCTTGGCTGTGGCCACGCCCCTCATGTGATGCAGCGGCGCTGACGTCACTCCGCCGTGCCGAACCCGGGGGACACTCTGCACTCACCTGCTGGAGTCGGCCGCCGCTCTGCCAAGAGGAAAGCCGGAACCCTTCTGCCGCTGCCGTGCCCAGTGCCACCAGAGCCTGCTAATGGATTCAGTGCTGCTCCCACAGCCCCCCCGAGAGAGGGACGACCATGGAAGGAGGAGCGCTGCAGGGCCAGGTACCGGGGATTTTGTTCCTCGAGCCAGCGAACCCAATGGGCAGCGTGCTGGGAGGATAAAAGGTTGCTGTGTAGTATGGTCCTGCGGGTGAGGGGCCCTCTTACGTAGTGTCACCCACGCAGACACTGCCAGCCCAACAGAGAGGTTCCCCCCAGGGCGGACAGGCTGCTGGAGTTCCTCTTCTCCTCAGGCATACACCTGGAGGTTTCCTCCGCTAGGACCGTCCTGCAGGGACAGGAAGACACTGGTGAGCTGTTGATGGGAGTTGCCTTTTGTATTTTCCGCTTCTTGTCCCAACAGGTGCCCAGCAGGCAACCTCCTGGTGTATGCTGTCAGGGTGACGAGAGGAAAGTTGTTTTTTCATTTTTTTTCTGTAAAAACATTTACATACAATGGTTAGAAATAACTGTGCCATCTGAGGGGGTAAACAATGTAGATGAGGGATTAGATGAGCAAGTCCTCATCTTTTCACTCCTTTTCTGGGGGGAAAAAAAAAACCATTCATATGACAATTAGAGAGCAAATATGCTCTCTGATTGATAGAAGGGTGATAACATGAACGAAAATTAATGTCACCCCTCTTCTGGGACAGGGGGTATACATGAGAATCACACATGGGTCTCTGCCTGCTGGTCCCCAATCTCTCTCCCCTGTACACAGATTGTTCAGTATTCTCAACCCCACTTCAAACTGCTCTATCTCTGTAAGTTCTGTACGTGCTTCCGACATGCTGGAATGTTAAATTCAAGAATCCAGGCTTTAAAATGACCCTCAAAGCGTGCTGGTAGCTCTGATAGAACAGGAAACAGGAGATAAATCCATTCAAAGTAGAACAAGCTCTGTTCATCCAAAACTGTAATGATCTTGTCTTGCAGAATGAACACAGCTTGCCCTAAACTTTATGGCGTCTGTCAGCATATATGTATAGTACCCATCTTTATGGGGCTATCCAGCCTTTAATGGCCTATCCTCAGGGTAGGTTATCAGGGTGAGGTCTGCTGCTCAGAATCCCCACGCATCAGCTGACTGAAGGGGCCGCAGCCCCCATGTGAGTGCCCTAGCCTCTTCACTGTTTACCTCAGAACAATGTATTATTTATAGTGGCCATTCTGAGTACTGCAGGCGTGTTTTAATGAAGTAAATGGAACAAGCATATAGACTTTCTGAATATGAACAGGTTTGTGCTCACATGTAAACATCTAAGAGGCTGCAGCACTCATGTGAGCTCTGTGGCACCTTCAATTAGCTGATTGATGGGGGTCCCAAGTGGTGGACCCCACCAATCAGATCTTGATGGATCTATCTTGAGGATAAGCCATACGTTTTTAAAGGCTGAATAATCCTTTTAAGGAAAATCATTCATGTTTAAAAGTAGAAAGGATAAAAATATGTCCTTACATACATTTCTTGCGTCTTCCACAGTAGTGCTGCTTGGTCCTTCTTCCACCTGTGTGGTTCATGTGCGGATGATCCTGATGAGACGCTTTTGCAAGGGCATGATAAATCCCATTGTGATCTTCCAGTTGCTGCCGGCTTGTGACTAGAGATACCAGATTTTCCTTGTACATTTGTTGGGCAACTGATCTCTTATAGAGAACATGAGAGCGGCGGTCAGCGGAAGCCGAGGAGTTGTGCTTGAGTGCAATATGTTCAGGCAGGGGTTGCAAGAAATAATCAGCCGCTTGTGTCCTTATCAAGCCGGACTAGAAACAGAAAACAGATTTATCACAAACATGTTAGGTAATGAGAAAGATTTTTTAAAAAAAAGGACAAAGTAAAGGAACATCTCATATCTATCTCCCTCTCTCTCTCATCCATCTCATCCATATAAAGGAAACGTCGCATGGTTACCTCCACGTGGTGTTTCCTGGGTAACGCAGAGAACTATGCAAAATGGTGAACATATTTTTTTTCCTCAGTATCTCTAAAGAAACCACGACTTCATAAGATTTTCCATGTGAACACCAGATAAACACCAGTACCAAATTAACTCGGGCGAAGCCGGGTATATCAGCTAGTATAACATATATGTAGGTTTAAGGAGGCTCCAAATCTAGACCAAGTGTCTACATCGGAGCCGATTACAACTACTTCTCTCTATTCTTCCCAGCGGTGCAAATTTTATATGGATTAAATCATGTCATAATGCAGGTGTTGAATATATTATGGCATTTTCTTGGTTCTCATGTCCCCAGGGAAAATCAGGCGGATTTCTGCTGCGGATGCACTAGAATTGTCTTTCATGTGGGAGATCAATTGAGATCGAGCTCCCACACGCATGATCTGCATTAAAATGGAGCGTGCCGCGTTTTTTCCCCACATGTGAAATTCGCAAATCACTTAAAATACCATCCATGGCTATTTAATTAGCTACAGATGGCCAATGCATTCCTATGGGATACGGATTTCCGTTTTTTTCTCCCGCATGGATTTGCTAATTATAATTCCCCCGTGGACATGAGCCCTTAAAGGAGATTTCCCACTGCCAACATTGACTATCCAGGATCCTGAATACACTGGACATTAGTCCTCCTGGATTACTAGTAGCAGCGCTCCGAGCCCCCGTTTCTTCTCACCGACTACTGCTTCACACAATTCCGTAAGAAATATGGAAATGGGCGTTCTTACTCGGCTGGTTCAGTATTACTTAGAATCTTTTTTAAACTCTATTTTTCTACAGCAAGCAGAGTAATAGTAATCTACCTCTCGTCTTACTACATTTGTCAAAAATACATCTCCAAGAATCTATGTTTGTGATCTACTACTACGGTCCATGCATATACTTGTATCAATAGTATCATGATGTCCCCTTCCACATACAGTATGCGCCTCTGGTACGGTACAGAAATGCTGGAGAGAAACAGATGCAAATAATTGATCCCATGCTTTCTTATGGGTGCAGTTTTGGCAACGGATATATCAGGTGTGATGTTGGATGTCTACTTGTACTGGTTAGAAAAAAAGGAGCATTGTGCCATCTGGCTACAAATCCCAGACCGATGCATGAAGCACCCAGAAATGTCAGCACTGGTTTTCAGCTCAGATCTAAGACAACTACCCAGAGACATCGGACACAGTATATACAGTCCCAACTGACCTGTTCTGAGATGTATCGGTCACCATTTATTCTCTCACTGTACAATATTGTGCAGTTGCTAATTTGTAGCTGGTTCTCTTTTGCAATCAATAAAAAAGGTCTAAAACGTCTGCAGCCTTCCACACCAGCAGCACAACTAGCCCTAACCATGGTCTACTTTGAAATCTGAGCCTAGCACCAATGTAGGTAGAAGACTTCGTCAGGCTCGGCAATGTCTCTTTAACCTTGGACTGCCCAGTTTTGGTGAACTGCTGAACTCTAGTGGTCATAATTTCCTGTTCTTAGTGGATCTGAACTCCGTTCGGATTTACCTTAAGTTGTCTTCTTTAACCGAGTCTACAAAAAGCTACAATTCCAACTGTTCAACAGACGTCTTAAGATTTGGGATTATATAATGTCTCTGTGTTCTCCAATTAAAATGAAGAAAAAACTGAAGCAGTAACATTAGCACAGGGGGAATTTAATAAGAATCACATGACTACAATTATTTGGAATCAGTCAAATCTCTAATTAGAGAAGTTATTCTGCCAATACTGTTAGATTTGACCATTTTTGACATATGAAACATATGTTTAAATTTTGTAGGGGCATAAAATAATTTGCCATGAATTAAACATTTCCTTCTTATCACACACTGAATGAACCAGTATTACTCACCATTTATGAATAAAAGGGAATGCCTATTGGAGACCACTCACTTATTACAAAGTATGTGCCCCCTCAAAGTATATGACTCCAAGAGCATGTGTCCTCAAATGTATTTGTACCCCAAAAGTATGTCCTCCTGAAAAAACACTTTGATGGTGCAAATATTCAAATTGTCCATGGACCTGAGCAAGGCAAATTACTTCTCAATTTTGGCAAAATTCTTATGAAACACATTGGGGCAGATTTACTAAAATGGTCTTATATTCTTTGCACCAAACTTACCATGAGCTGAAGATGTACAAAAGGGAAAATGCAACAATGTGCACCAAAAATTTGCCAAATTTGCACCAAAACTTTGAAGGAAAATCTGGGTAGACAGTCTGAGTCCACATATTTATCATCTAGCAGAGTAAATGTGATAAATCTGGCACATATTAAAGTGTCTAGTCTGAGTCTGCACTGTCTAATTATACAGTATTGATGAATCTGGTCCATTAGATACAACAAATCCTTACACTGTTACTAACTGATTTGTAAATTATTGTATACACGGAACAATCACTGCCTTAGGAACATCTACTCAGACATGGATTGTTCCACCTCTTTGGATGACCATGACTTTCAGACGTCGAACAACAGATTCCACAAAGTGGCGATCATCCATCATATTCCACTTGACCCATGACCGGTAGCAGCTCCGTCAGTTGGTGGACATTTTGTGGATAAATGGGAACAGATCTCACAGTCTTTTCCAACATATTGCAAACACGTTAAATGGGGTTACACTCCCGTGACCTTGGTGGCCAAGGCAGTGTAGAGGATTCATTGTCGGGTTTCTCCTATCACTGCCTAGTGATCCAAGCTCGATGATATGGAGCATTGTCCTGCTGAAAGATGGCATTGTGGTTGGGGAAGACTTTCTGAAAATATGGTTGCAGTGGTCAGCTAACAGGTTCCTGTAGCGTTCACCATTGTGGTATAGTGAATGATGGTTCTAGGCCATGTCAGCAAGACACTCCATAGAACCTGACACTGCCAGCAATGGCCTGCTGAACCTCAAAGGTGCACTGTGGAATAACAACATTATTCTTAAAAACAGAGTATAGGAAATAAAAAAACAATTTAGGGACCCAATTACAAACTTTAATCCAGATTATGAATTAGTGTATGAGAAATCAACTGTAAAAAACTTTATGCTCTTTTAAGAATTTTGACAAACTGTTTATGAAGTGAATGGATGAATGAGGGGGTTCTGACCGGTTCATTACACGATTGATCAACGATGCATAGTCTATGTTTTATTCAAATTTTAAATGCGTTTATTAATTTCTCTCTTTACTATACGTTACTTACTGTTCATACTAGCAGTGGTAATGAATGAGTATGTTATGAACTGGCCATCAATCTGTTTGTAGGAAAGTTGGAGAGCGCCTTGTTGTGTGTTAGTGCATATAATTCAGGTGCATAAGAGTAAAAAGAGATTAGATTTACCCGATGCCCAGCGGGGTTCCCAGCTGGAAAACAACCCACTGGCACCTCTGAGTCTGCTTAGTATTATTGTGGTAGTGCCTTGATCCTGTCCATACCCAGAAGCTTAGGAGAGCAGCTAAGGAGAGCATGCCCACAGTGTCAGAATGGGCACATGTACATAGAGAAAATATGTGCAAAAAGATGCTAGAAAAAAATCTCCATGCTTGGAGGACTAAGGAAAGAAAGGTCACCACTTTAAACTAGAGACTGGGGGGAGGGCAAAGAGAGAAATAATGGGGTAGTCAGTGTAGCTAGTGACCTGTGTCTAAGCAATGGGAATGGGGGTCGAGCAGGGGGTGGGGTTAGTACAGTTAGAACTGTCAGATCAGCCAATAGTACCATTAGTAGCACAATAAATTTACAGAACAAAAACAACCGTATAAATTGTATCACCACAAATGCAAGAAGTCTGATCGGTAAAATAATGCCAAACCATCAAAATTCCCATTTCTAACAAAGATGCTTTATAAGTTACCTCTTCTATAAAAGTTTTTGTATAACTTGGTCGTGGATAAGAGATTCCCTCTGCCAGTGCTAAACCTGCGATTGGCAGCTAAGATAGACGTTGTTCTAGTGCTACCTCCTGACTTCACAAGTAGAACGGAGTCTTTGTTCATGTAAAGGAGTTGTATAGAATAAGGTTACAAAGTTGGTGTTCGGCTAAAGCATCCTGAGGTAATAGAGGGACTTCCAGAACATTGTGAAGATCCAGCAATAACAGTTGATAGATCATACACATGACTAGAGTACCAGGGAGAAGTATAGGAAATGGCATCCAGGATCTAGAAGGCAGCAGACAAATCAGGATTGGCAGTAACGATCTGTGTTACAGGGACTCTATAGATAACAGTATGGTGACACGTACGGGGAGAACATAAGGCTCATATATCACTGCCGTAGATGCCAAAAGTAACCATTTCACCATAAATCAGTCTTGTGTTTATCTTGCTTCCAGGGAAAGTTTGGAGCGAAGCAATGTTGAAGCTAAGACTGTTTGGTGCACAATACACTGCAGTACTTGGTAGTCCATTTTTTGAGCTTGTGTGGAATACTTCTTGTGACTGAACTATTGTAATTTCCACTTCACAATAACAGCAGCTGACTGTAGTAATTCTATCGAGGCAAACCTATGAATGGGGCCAGAGTAATGTCTAGGATATGGGACAGTTCATTTATTAGGTACCAGAGCCAAACGTACTACATAGACCCAATAACTGAGCCAAGTTTGCTACATAGATTCGGAATCAGAACCAAGCTTACCCACCAGTTGCCTGCAATCACATCTATTAATTTGATAAATAATAAAACCATGAACCAATCATTTGTGTCTTTGCTGGTGACCTTTCTCTACTTTTTTTTTTACACTTGTAATTTTGTTGTTGTTGCTATTAAATTGTTACAATAATTGTCCAGTATAAACGACCCCCGATGCCGACTATAGATTGTACAAAATAAAGTTATGGCCAATGGTACATGAACGATTTTGAATGGCGGAATCTGTGATAGTCACCCGCGCAGATACTCCACCCACTTCAGTAACGAGAAAAATATTCGAGGGGTTTCTGAGAGACGCCATCCTAGAATACCTCAAGGAGAACACAATAACTCCTCACCAGCATGGGTTCATGAAGGGTCGATCATGTCAGACCAATCTGATCAGCTTCTACGATGAAGTATGTTCTAGGCTGGACCGGGGAGAGTCTATTGATCTGGTATATCTGGACTTCTCTAAAGCATTTGACACCGTGCCGCATAATAGGCTGATATATAAAATGAGACTGCGAAAGCAGAGGGTGGTAATAAATGGTTCGTACTCTGATTGGGCCACCATCGCTAGTGGGTGGCTACAGGGTTCAGTATTGGGCCCCATTCTGTTCAACATATTTATCAATGACCTGATAGAGTGGCTGCACAGCAAAATATCAATATTTGCAGATGACACAAAATTATACAATATAATCAATGCAACGGAGGACAACGTGCGGCTACAAACAGACCTGGATAAGCTGGGGGCTTGGGCAGAAAAATGGCAAATGAAGTTCAATGTTGATAAATATAAGGTTATGCACATGGGCAGCAAGAATGGATGTTACCAATATTCACTTAATGGGGTACTGCTAGGGAAAAGTGATACGGAAAAAGACCTGGGGGTACTAGTGGATTGTAGACTAAACTGGAGTAACCAATGCCAGTCAGCTGCTGCAAAAGCTAATAAAGTCTTGGGGTGCATTAATAGAGGTATAGGGGCGAGGGACGAGAACATTATCCTTCCATTATATAAGGCACTTGTCAGGCCTCACATGGAATACGGTGTACAGTTCTGGTCACCGACGCTCAGGAAAGATGTTATAGTGCTTGAGGGGGTTCAAAGAAGGGCAACTAAACTAATACATGGAATGACGGGACTGGAATACCCAGAGAGGCATCAAAATTCGGATTATTTACTCTAGAAAAAAGAAGGCTAAGGGGCGACCAAATAACTATGTATAAATACAAGTGGGGACAATACAAGGATCTCTCCCATGATCTGTTTATACCCAGGACTGCGACGGTAACGAGAGGGCATCCGCTACGTTTAGAGGAAAGTAGGTTTCATCACCAACACAGAAAAGGGTTCTTTACTGTAAGAGCAGTTAGACTGTGGAGCTCTCTGCCTGAGGACATAATGATGGCAAAATCCATAGAGGAGTTTAAAAGGGGACGTGATGTCTTTCTAGAGGGGAAGGATATTATAGGCTATAAATCTTAGGTTAATTGTTAATCCGGGTATACAGGCAGGTAGGAACTATTAGGGGTTGATCCAGGGAACAGTCTGATTGCCATTAGGGAGTCGGGAAGGAATATTCCCCCAAATGGGCTAATTGGCTCCTGCTCTTGGGGTTTTTTGCCTTCCTCTGGATCAACAACAGAGGAGGATAAACAGGCTGAACTAGATGGACATTGTCTTCATTCAGCCTTACAAACTATGTTACCCAGCCGCGACTGCCAATAGCCACATCCTCCTGCAGTGACCTTAGCGGCACAATAATGCTTCCATTTGCTTCCAGAGCTGGGCAGTGTCTCAGCTGCAAGCAATCTTTGTTACGTGGGAACACACCCTTAAAGGGGTTGTCTCATCACAGCAAACCTCTTTAATCAGAGAGCTACCCCAGTGATCAGATAAAGGTGCAGTTGACGTGTTACAGAGCGTGTATTTTCTAATACTATGTTGAGGAACATGGAATGAGTAGAGGGGGTTCAGAAACCTCATCTATTAGCCAAACCATAAAGCAGAAACTAGGAGGGTCTCTGCCGCTGCCAAAATCTGCAAAGTCTGTGAATGACAATGCAATTTATTAGGAAATGGAGACGGTTTACCATCGCTGTTCTACAGAATGATAGAGAGATTTTCTGTGGCTTATAGTATGATTGAACATTAAAAGGTAATGAAAGTTTTCATCAGGCTTTACTACACCAGCACCACAACTACGAGCAGTACATTACATTACAGTACATTACACTGGGTTAAAAAAAAAAAAAAAAAAAAGTTTATTTTTTCTGGACAGAGTTTTGAGTGTGGATTCCAGAGTTTTGCTCAGATTTTGGCTGTTAGGAACAGATTTCAGATTACAGACAATAATCTTCACAGTAGAATAAAGTGGAGATATAATTGTAATCAGAACTTCCAGAAAGGACATGAAGATACGGGAAGTTAGATGTAATGTTTGTATTAGTTACTTATTTCTCTTCTGTCCACCAGCGTTCTCCCTTGGAATATTCCGGCAGTAATCACTTTCCTTCATACCAGTTTTCTATTGCACATATGTCCTGGTGAACTCCATCACTGAGCTCATTGGAGATGTCACTGCATCTCCCCAGAAAGTACTGATAGACAGTTGTGATTAATGAGGCCCCATATGGTATTAATGGTCAATATTAGAGATGAGCGAGCACCAAAATGCTCGGGTGCTCGTTACTCGGGACGAAATTATCGCGATGCTCGAGGGTTCGTTTCGAGTAACGAACCCCATTGAAGTCAATGGGCGACCCGAGCATTTTTGTATTTCGCCGATGCTCGCTAAGGTTTTCATTTGTGAGAATCTGGGCAATTCAAGAAAGTGATGGGAACGACACAGCAACAGATAGGGCAGGTGAGGGGCTACATGTTGGGCTGCATCTCAAGTTCCCAGGTCCCACTATTAAGCCACAATAGCAGCAAGAGTGGGCCCCCCCCCAACAACTTTTACTTCTGAAAAGCCCTCATTAGCAATGCATACCTTAGCTAAGCACCACACTACCTCCAACAAAGCACAATCACTGCCTGCATGACACTCCGCTGCCACTTCTCCTGGGTTACATGCTGCCCAACCCCCCCCCCCCCCCCCCCCGCACGACGCAGTGTCCACAGCGCACACCAAAGTGTCCCTGCGCAGCCTTCAGCTGCCCTCATAAATAGCCATGATGGTGGTGTGGCATAAGTGCGTCTGCCATGAGGAGGAACCGCAGGCACACACTTCAGAGGGTTGGCACGGCTAGGCAGCGACCCTCTTTAAAAGAGGCGGGGCGATAGCCCACAATGCTGTACAGAAGCAATGAGAAATATAATCCTGTGCCACCGCCATCAGGAGCTGCACACGTGGGCATAGCAATTGGGAACCTATGTGCCACACACTATTCATTCTGTCAAGGTGTCTGCATGCCCCAGTCAGTCAGACCGCGGTTTTTTATAAATAGTCACAGGCAGGTACAACTCCGCAATGGGAATTCCGTGTGCACCCACAGCATGGGTGGCTCCCTGGAACCCACCGGCTGTACATAAATGCATCCCATTGCAGTGCCCATCACAGCTGAGGTAACGTCCGATTAAATGCAGGTGGGCTTCGGCCCACACTGCATCATGCCCCAGTCAGACTGGGGTTCTTTAGAAGTAGACACATGCAGTTACAACTCCGTGTGGACCGACAGCATGGGTGGGTGCCAGGAAGCCACCGGCGGTACATAAATATATCCCATTGCAGTGCCCAACACAGCTGAGGTAATGTCATGTTTAATGCAGGTGGACAAAAAATTAATTGGATTACACTGTAGGCGGGGGCCCCAAAAAATTGGTGTACCAACAGTACTAATGTACGTCAGAAAAATTGCCCATGCCCAACCAAGAGGGCAGGTGAAACCCATTAATCGCTTTGGTTAATGTGGCTTAATTTGTAACTAGGCCTGGAGGCAGCCCAGTTAAAATAAAAATTGGTTCAGGTGAAAGTTTCAACGCTTTAATGAGCATTGAAACGTATAAAAATTGTTTACAAAAATTATATGACTGAGCCTTGTGGGCCTAAGAAAAATTTCCCGTTCGGCGTGATTACGTGAGGTTTCAGGAGGAGGAGCAGGAAGAGGAGGATGAATATAATACACAGATTGATGAAGCTAAAAGGTCCATGTTTTTGATGGTGATAGAGAACAATGCTTCCATCCGCGGGTGCAGCCTACGTATTGTTTAGGTATCGCTGCTGTCCGCTGGTGGAGAAGAGAAGTCTGGGGAAATCCAGGCTTTGATCATCTTGATGAGTGTAAGCCTGTTGGCACTGTCAGTTGACAGGCGGGTACGCTTATCCGTGATGATTCCCCCAGCCGCACTAAACACCCTCTCTGACAAGACGCTAGCCGCAGGACAAGCAAGCATCTCCAGGGCATACAGCGCGAGTTCAGGCCACATGTCCAGCTTCGACACCCAGTAGTTGTAGGGGGCAGAGGCGTCACAGAGGACGGTCGTGCGATCGGCTACGTACTCCCTCACCATCCTTTTACAGTGCTCCCGCCGACTCAGCCTTGACTGGGGAGCGGTGACACAGTCTTACTGGGGAGACAGAAAGCTGTCAAAGGCCTTAGAGAGTGTTCCCCTCCCTGTGCTGTACATGCTGCCTGATCTCTGCGCCTCCCCTGCTACCTGGCCCTCGGAACTGCGCCTTCGGACACTAGCACTGTCGGATGGGAATTTTACCATCAGTTTGTCCGCCAGGGTCCTGTGGTATAGCATCACTCTCGAACCCCTTTCCTCTTCGGGTATGAGAGTGGAAAGGTTCTCCTTATACCGTGGGTCGAGCAGTGTGTACACCCAGTAATCCGTAGTGGCCAGAATGCGTGTAACGCAAGGGTCATGAGAAAGGCATCCTAACATGAAGTCAGCCATGTGTGCCAGGGTACCTGTACGCAACACATGGCTGTCCTCACTAGGAAGATCACTTTCAGGATCCTCCTCCTCCTCCTCCTCCTCCTCCTCCTCCTCCTCCTCCTCCTCAGGCCATACACGCTGAAAGGATGAAAGGCAAGCAGCATGGGTACCCTCAGCAGTGGGCCAAGCTGTCTCTTCCCCCTCCTCCTCATCCTCCTCATGCTTCTCCTCCTCCTCAACGCGCTGAGATATAGACAGGAGGGTGCTCTGACTATCCAGCGACATACTGTCTTCCCCCGGCTCTGTTTCCGAGCGCTAAGCGTCTGCCTTTATGCTTTGCAGGGAACTTCTCAAGAGGCATAGCAGAGGAATGGTGACGCTAATGATTGCAGCATCGCCGCTCACCATCTGGGTAGACTCCTCAAAGTTTCCAAGGACCTGGCAGATGGCTGCCAACCAGGCCCACTCTTCTGTAAAGAATTGAGGAGGCTGACTCCCACTGCGCCGCCTATGTTGGAGTTGGTATTCCACTATAGCTCTATGCTGCTCATAGAGCCTGGCCAACATGTGGAGCGTAGAGTTCCACCGTGTGGGCACGTCGCACAGCAGTCGGTGCACTGGCAGATTAAACCGATGTTGCAGGGTGCGCAGGGTGGCAGCGTCCGTGTTGGACTTGTGCGCAGAATCGGTGCACCTTTCTGAGCAGGTCTGACAAGCGTGGGTAGCTTTTCAGAAAGCGCTGAACCACCAAATTAAAGACGTGGGCCAGGCATGGCACGTGCGTGAGGCTGCCGAGCTGCAGAGCCGCCACCAGGTTACGGCCGTTGTCACACACGACCATGCCCGGTTGGAGGCTCAGCGGCGCAAGCCAGCGGTCGGTCTGCTGTGTCAGACCCTGCAGCAGTTCGTGGGCCGTGTGCCTCTTATCGCCTAAGCTGAGTAGTTTCAGCACGGCCTGCTGACGCTTGCCCACCGCTGTGCTGCCACGCCGCGCGACACCGACTGCTGGCGACGTGCTGCTGCTGACACATCTTGATTGCGAAACAGAGGTTGCGTAGGAGGAGGAGGAGGAGGGTGGTTGACTGGAGGAAGCATACACCGCCGCAGATACCACCACCGAGCTGGGGCCCACAATTCTGGGGGTGGGTAGGACATGAGCGGTCCCAGGCTCTGACTCTGTCCCAGCCTCCACTAAATTCACCCAATGTGCCGTCAGGGAGATATAGTGGCCCTGCCCGCCTGTGCTTGTCAAGGTGTCCGTTGTTAAGTGGACCTTGGCAGTAACTGCGTTGGTGAGGGCGCGTACAATGTTGCGGGAGACGTGGTCGTGCAGGGCTGGGACAGCACATCGGGAAAAGTAGTGGCGACTGGGAACTGAGTAGTGCGGGGCCGCCGCCGCCATCATACCTTTGAAAGCCTCTGTTTCCACAACCCTATACGGCAGCATCTCCAGGCTGATAAATTTGGCTATGTGCACGTTTAACGCTTGAGCGTGCGGGTGCGTGGTGGCGTACTTGCGCTTGCGCTCCAACACTTGCGCTAGCAACGGCTGGACGGTGCGCTGACAGACATTGGTGGATGGGGACGAGGACAGCGGAGGTGAGGGTGTGGGTGCAGGCCAGGAGACGGTAGTGCCTGTGTCCTGAGAGGGGGGTTGGATCTCAGTGGCAGGTTGGGGCACAGGGGGAGAGGCAGCGGTGCAAACCGGAGGCGGTGAACGGCCTTCGTCCCACCTTGTTGGGTGCTTGGCCATCATATGCCTGCGCATGCTGGTGGTGGTGGCTCCCCGGCTGATCTTGGCACGACAAAGGTTGCACACCACTGTTCGTCGGTCGTCTGCACTCTCAGTGAAAAACTGCCAGACCTTTGAGCACCTCGGCCTCTGCAGGGTGGCATGGCGCGAGGGGGCGCTTTGGGAAACAGTTGGTGGATTATTAGGTCTGGCCCTGCCTCTACCCCTGGCCACCGCACTGCCTCTTCCAACCTGCCCTGCTGCTGCCCTTGCCTCCCCCTCTGAAGACCTGTCCTCAGTAGCCGTAGCAAACCAGGTGGGGTCAGTCACCTCATCGTCCTGCTGCTCTTCCTCCGAATCCTCTGTGCGCTCCTCCCTCGAACTTACTCCAATTACTACTACCTGAGTGATAGACAACTGTGTCTCGCCGTCATCGTCCTCCTCACCCACTGAAAGCTCTTGAGACAGTTGCCGGAAGTCCCCAGCCTCATCCCCCGGACCCCGGGAACTTTCCAAAGGTTGGGCATCGGTCACGATAAACTCCTCCGGTGGGAGAGGAACCATTGCTGGCCATTCTGGGCAGGGGCCCAGGAACAGTTCCTGGGAGTCTGCCTGCTCCTCAGAATGTGTCATTGTAATGGAGTGAGGAGGCTGGGAGGAAGGAGGAGCAGCAGCCAGAGGATTCAGAGTTGCAGCAGTGGACGGCGCAGAACTCTGGGTGGACGATAGATTGCTGGATGCACTTTCTGCCATCCACGACAGGACCTGCTTACACTGCTCATTTTCTAATAAAGGTCTACCACGTGGACCCATTAATTGTGAGATGAATGTGGGGATGCCAGAAACGTGCCTCTCTCCTAATCCCGCAGCAGTCGGCTGCGATACACCTGGATCAGGAGCTCGGCCTGTGCCCACACCCTGACTTGGGCCTCCGCGTCCTCGGCCACGTCCACGTCCTCTAGGCCTACCCTTACCCCTCAGCATGCTGTATTACCAGTAGTGCAGAAACAGAACGCTGTAATTAAATGTGCCGCTTATTGGCCTGTGATTGGAGGCTGACTTCACTTACGGAACGCACAGCAGAGGCAGGAAAGAATTTTGCGCAAGCCTGCTGTAACACTGAGCTGGCTGTGTATGAATTTGGACAACTACCCCTAGCAGAGACCCAGTACACTTGTGGACGGGAATACAGCGGTGATGTAAGAGGCAACACAGAGGCAGGAAAGAATTTTGTGCAAGCCTGCTGTAACACTTAGCTGGCTGTGTATGAATTAGGACAATGAGGCTCATGTGGCGCAGAGTGTAAGCCCTCGCCTACGACCTGAAGGTTGCAAGTTCGATCCGCACATGCACCAGGTAGCCGGCTCAAGGTTGACTCAGCCTTCCATCCTTCCGAGGTTGGTAAAATGATAACCCAGCTTGGTGGGGGGTAAATAAGTAATAATTACCTGAAAGCGCTGTGTAATAAGTTAGCGCTATACAAATACCAAGATATATATATAAACTACCCCCGGCAGAGACCCAGTACACTTGTGGACAGGAATACAGCGGTGATGTAAGAGGCAACACAGAGGCAGGAAAGAATTTTGCGCAAGCCTGCTGTAACACTTAGCTGGCTGCGTATGAATTAGGACAACTACCCCCAGCAGAGACCCAGTACACTGAGGATGGTCACAGGCAGCCCAAATATATTTTTTTTCCCAAATGTTTTTGGAAAGGCCTACTACCCATGTACACTAAATATGTCTTCTGTCCCTGCCTCACCACTACTGGCCCTGGACAATGTAAAATTACTGCAGGACGCAATGCTCTGCACGGCCGATATACAAAAAAAAAAAAGTGCAACACTGCAAAAAGCAGCCTCCACACTACTGCACACGGTTAGATGTGGCCCTAAGAAGGACCGTTGGGGTTCTTGAAGCCTAAAATAACTCCTAACGCTCTCCCTATAGCAGCTCCGGCACCAGCAGCACTGTCCCTGATCTCTATCAGAACGCATCTGTGGCGAGCCGCGGGAGGGGCCGATTTATATACTCGGGTGACACCTGATCTCGCCAGCCACTCACTGCAGGGGGGTGGTATAGGGTTTGAACGTTGCAGGGGGAAGTTGTAATGCCTTCCCTGTCTTTCTATTGGCCAGAAAAGCGCGCTAACGTCTCAGAGATGAAAGTGCAAGTAACTCGAACATCGCGTGGTGCTCGCCTCTAGTAACGAGCATCTCGAACACGCTAATACTCGAACGAGTATCAAGCTCGGACGAGTACGTTCGCTCATCTCTAGTCAATATACTGTAACAGAAGGTACAATACTGGATATCCTACTTTCTTATGATGCCTATAACTTCATTATCTGGCCTGACCATTTTAGTTGCCGTTTTTGGATTCAGCACCCTGAATATAGACAAGAGCACGGATTTTTACATAGGAAGATATACCCTTGCAACACAGTGCAATTCAAAACTGAATGAGAAGTATTGAACACTCTAGTCGCAGGTAACGGACTGCGAAATATAACTTAGACGTTCACTGTGATTCCCCATGAACACCACAATGTGAACCCAATACAAATGCACCGTTACATCATCAGCAGTGGAGCCAGACACTCCGTGTTTAGGTGCCAATAAAGGTGTTTATCCCAATAGGTCTGCACATCAATCTAGTAGGAGTAAAGATGTTATTTGAGGATAACTAATGGACAATTCACTACATGTCACGAGGAAATGGTAATAAGGAATAATGACATCAAGTTTTAACCCCTTAGTGACCAAGCCTGTTTGCGCCTTAATGACCAGGCCAAATTTTGCAAATCTGACATGTGTCACTTTAACATGGAAAAACACCAGAAAGGTTTTGCATATCCAAGCGATTCTGACATTGTTTTTTTCGCCACATGTTGTACTTCATTTAGGCGGGAAAAAAAAGACCGATAGAATTTGTGTTTATTTATTA